>NW_027308203.1:0-152500 GCF_047496885.1 Scyliorhinus torazame
TGCTGGAGGAGGGTGAGGGGGGAGCTGGAGGAGGGGGAGGGGCAGCTGGAGGAGGGGGAGGGGCAGCTGGAGGAGGGGGAGGGGTTGCTGGGTGAGGGGGGCTGGAGGAGGGGGATGGGGTAGCTGGAGGAGGGGGAGGGGGGCTGGAGGAGGGGGAGGGGGGGCTGGAGAAGGGGGAGGGGTTGCTGGAGGAGGGGGAGGGGTTGTTGGGTGAGGGGGGCAGGAGGAGGGGGAGGGGTAGCTGGAGGAGGGGGAGGGGGGGGCTGGAGAAGGGGGAGGGGGGCTGGAGAAGGGGGAGGGGGGGCTGGAGGAGGGGGAGGGGGGGCTGGAGGAGGGGGAGGGGGGCTGGAGGAGGGGGAGGGGGGGCTGGAGGAGGGGGAGGGGGGGCTGGAGGAGGGGGAGGGGGGCTGGAGGAGGGGGAGGGGGGCTGGAGGAGGGGGAGGGGGGCTGGAGGAGGGGAGGGGTTGGCTGGAGGAGGGGGAGGGGGAGGGGGGGCTGGAGGAGGGGGAGGGGGAGGGGGGGCTGGAGGAGGGGGAGGGGGAGGGGGGGATGGAGGAGGGGAGGGGGGCTGGAGGAGGGGGAGGGGTTGCTGGGTGAGGGGGGCTGGAGGAGGGGGATGGGGGCTGGAGGAGGGGGGTGGGGGGCTGGAGGAGGGGGAGGGGTTGCTGGACCAGGGGGAGGGGGGGCTGGAGGAGGGGGAGGGGGGGCTGGAGGAGGGGGAGGGGGGCTGGAGGAGGGGGAGGGGGGCTGGAGGAGGGGGAGGCGGTGCTGGAGGAGGGGGAGGGGGGCTGGAGGAGGGCGTGGGGGGGCTGGAGGAGGGGGAGGGGGGGCTGGAGGAGGGGGAGGGGGTTGCTGGAGGAGGGGAGGGGGGGCTGGAGGAGGGGGAGGGGGGCTGGAGGAGGGGGAGGGGGCTGGAGGAGGGGGAGGGGGGCTGGAGGAGGGGGAGGGGGGGCTGGAGGAGGGGGAGGGGGGGCTGGAGGAGGGGGAGGGGGGGCTGGAGGAGGGGGAGGGGGGCTGGAGGAGGGGGAGGGGTAACTGGAGGAGGGGGTGGGGTTGCTGGAGGAGGGGGTGGGGTTGCTGGAGGAGGGGGTGGGGTTGCTGGAGGAGGGGGAGGGGTTGCTGGGGGAGGGGGGCTGGAGGGGGGTGATGGGGGGCTGGAGGGGGGTGATGGGGGGCTGGAGGGGGGGATTGGGGGCTGGAGGGGGGATTGGGGGCTGGAGGGGGGATTGGGGGCTGGAGGGGGGGACGGGGGGCTGGAGGGGGGATGGGGGCTGGAGGGGGGGATGGGGGGCTGGAGGAGGGGGTGGGGTAACTGGAGGAGGGGGAGGGGTAACTGGAGGAGGGGGTGGGGTTGCTGGAGGAGGGGGTGGGGTTGCTGGAGGAGGGGGAGGGGTTGCTGGGGAGGGGGGCTGGAGGAGGGGGTGGGGTTGCTGGAGGAGGGGGAGGGGTTGCTGGAGGAGGGTGAGGGTTTGCTGGAGGAGGGGGAGGGGCCGCTGGAGGAGGGGGAGGTGGTTGCTGGAGGAGGGGAGGGGGGGCTGGAGGAGGGGGAGGGGGGGATGGAGGAGGGGGAGGGGTGGCTGGAGGAGGGGGAGGGGTAACTGGAGGAGGGGGTGGGGTTGCTGGAGGAGGGGGTGGGGTTGCTGGAGGAGGGGGTGGGGTTGCTGGAGGAGGGGGAGGGGTTGCTGGGGGAGGGGGGCTGGAGGGGGGTGACGGGGGGCTGGAGGGGGGATTGGGGGCTGGAGGGGGAGATGGGGGGCTGGAGGGGGGATGGGGGGCTGGAGGGGGGGATGGGGGGCTGTAGGGGGGGATGGGGGGCTGGAGGGGGGGATGGGGGGCTGGAGGGGGGGATGGGGGGCTGGAGGGGGGAATGGGGGGCTGGAGGGGGGGATGGGGGGCTGGAGGGGGGGATGGGGGGGCTGGAGGGGGGGATGGGGGCTGGAGGGGGGATGGGGGGCTGGAGAGGGGGCTGGAGGGGGGATGGGGGCTGGAGGGGGGATGGGGGCTGGAGGGGGGGATGGGGGGCTGGAGGGGGGGTGGGGGGATGGGGGGCTGGAGGGGGAGATGGGGGGCTGGAGGGGGGGGGGTTGGGGGGATGGGTGGCTGGAGGGGGAGATGGGGGGCTGGAGCAGGGTGAGGGGTTGCTGGAGGAGGGTGAGGGGTTGCTGGAGGAGTGTGAGGGGTTGCTGGAGGAGGGGGAGGGGTTGCTGGGGGAGGGGGGCTGGAGGAGGGGGATGGGGGGCTGGAGAAGGGGGATGGGGGGCTGGAGCAGGGTGAGGGGTTGCTGGAGGAGGGGGAGGGGTTGCTGGAGGAGGGGGAGGGGTTGCTAGAGGAGGGGGAGGGGGAGGGGGAGGGGGGGCTGGAGGAGGGGGAGGGGGAGGGGGGGCTGGAGGAGGGGGAGGGGGAGGGGGGGCTGGAGGAGGGGGAGGGGGAGGGGGGGCTGGAGGAGGGGGAGGGGGAGGGGGGGCTGGAGGAGGGGGAGGGGGAGGGGGGGATGGAGGAGGGGGAGGGGGGGCTGGAGGAGGGGGAGGGGGGGCTGGAGGAGGGGGAGGGGTTGCTGGGTGAGGGGGGCTGGAGGAGGGGGATGGGGGCTGGAGGAGGGGGGTGGGGGGCTGGAGGAGGGGGAGGGGTTGCTGGACCAGGGGGAGGGGGGGCTGGAGGAGGGGGAGGGGGGGCTGGAGGAGGGGAGGGGGGCTGGAGGAGGGGGAGGGGGGCTGGAGGAGGGGGAGGCGGTGCTGGAGGAGGGGGAGGGGGGGCTGGAGGAGGGCATGGGGGGGCTGGAGGAGGGGGAGGGGGGGCTGGAGGAGGGGGAGGGGGGGCTGGAGGAGGGGGAGGGGGTTGCTGGAGGAGGGGAGGGGGGGCTGGAGGAGGGGGGAGGGGGGCTGGAGGAGGGGGAGGGGGGCTGGAGGAGGGGGAGGGGGGCTGGAGGAGGGGGAGGGGGGGCTGGAGGAGGGGGAGGGGGGGCTGGAGGAGGGGGAGGGGGGGCTGGAGGAGGGGGAGGGGGGCTGGAGGAGGGGGAGGGGTAACTGGAGGAGGGGGTGGGGTTGCTGGAGGAGGGGGTGGGGTTGCTGGAGGAGGGGGTGGGGTTGCTGGAGGAGGGGGAGGGGTTGCTGGGGGAGGGGGGCTGGAGGGGGGTGATGGGGGGCTGGAGGGGGGTGATGGGGGGCTGGAGGGGGGGATTGGGGCTGGAGGGGGGATTGGGGGCTGGAGGGGGGATTGGGGGCTGGAGGGGGGGACGGGGGGCTGGAGGGGGGGACGGGGGGCTGGAGGGGGGGATGGGGGGGCTGGAGGGGGGATGGGGGCTGGAGGGGGGGATGGGGGGCTGGAGGAGGGGGAGGGGTAACTGGAGGAGGGGGGCTGGAGGAGGGGGTGGGGTTGCTGGAGGAGGGGGAGGGGTTGCTGGAGGAGGGTGAGGGTTTGCTGGAGGAGGGTGAGGGGTTGCTGGAGGAGGGTGAGGGGTTGCTGGAGGAGGGTGAGGGGTTGCTGGAGGAGGGGGAGGGGCCGCTGGAGGAGGGGGAGGGGGTTGCTGGAGGAGGGGAGGGGGGGCTGGAGGAGGGGGAGGGGGGATGGAGGAGGGGGGAGGGGGGAGGGGGGGCTGGAGGAGGGGGAGGGGTAACTGGAGGAGGGGGTGGGGTTGCTGGAGGAGGGGGTGGGGTTGCTGGAGGAGGGGGTGGGGTTGCTGGAGGAGGGGGAGGGGTTGCTGGGGGGTGATGGGGGGCTGGAGGGGGGATTGGGGGCTGGAGGGGGAGATTGGGGGCTGGAGGGGGGAATTGGGGGCTGGAGGGGGGGATGGGGGGCTGGAGGGGGGATGGGGGGCTGGAGGGGGGGATGGGGGGCTGGAGGGGGGGATGGGGGGCTGGAGGGGGGGATGGGGGGCTGGAGGGGGGATGGGGGGCTGGAGGGGGGATGGGGGGCTGGAGGGGGGAATGGGGGGCTGGAGGGGGGGATGGGGGGCTGGAGGGGGGGATGGGGGGCTGGAGGGGGGGATGGGGGCTGGAGGGGGGATGGGGGGCTGGAGGGGGGGCTGGAGGGGGGGAGGGGGGCTGGAGGGGGGGAGGGGGGCTGGAGGGGGGATGGGGGCTGGAGGGGGGGATGGGGGGCTGGAGGGGGGGTGGGGGGATGGGGGGCTGGAGGGAGAGATGGGGGGCTGGAGGGGGGGGTTGGGGGGATGGGTGGCTGGAGGGGGAGATGGGGGGCTGGAGCAGGGTGAGGGGTTGCTG
This sequence comes from Scyliorhinus torazame, assembly GCF_047496885.1. Lineage (NCBI taxonomy): Eukaryota > Metazoa > Chordata > Chondrichthyes > Carcharhiniformes > Scyliorhinidae > Scyliorhinus > Scyliorhinus torazame. The sequence continues at coordinate 4,218 of NW_027308203.1, forward strand.
GAGGAGGGTGAGGGGTTGCTGGAGGAGGGGGAGGGGTTGCTGGGGGAGGGGGGCTGGAGGAGGGGGATGGGGGGCTGGAGGAGGGGGATGGGGGGCTGGAGCAGGGTGAGGGGTTGCTGGAGCAGGGTGAGGGGTTGCTGGAGGAGGGGGAGGGGTTGCTGGAGGAGGGGGAGGGGTTGCTAGAGGAGGGGGAGGCGTTGCTGGAGGAGGGGGAGGGGTTGCTGGAGGAGGGGGAGGGGTTGCTGGAGGAGGGGGGGCTGGAGGAGGGGAGGGGGGCTGGAGGAGGGGAGGGGGGGCTGGAGGAGGAGGAGGTGGAGGGGGGGCTGGAGGAGGGCGAGGGGTGGCTGGAGGAGGGGGGCTGGAGGAGGGGGAGGGGGGGCTGGAGGAGGGGGAGGGGTTGCTGGAGGAGGGGGAGGGGTAGCTGGAGGAGGGGGAGGGGGGGCTGGAGGAGGGTGAGGGGGGGCTGGAGGAGGGTGAGGGGTAGCTGGAGGAGGGGGAGGGGGGGCTGGAGGAGGGGGAGGGGGGGCTGGAGGAGGGGGAGGGGGGGCTGGAGGAGGGGGAGGGGGGGCTGGAGGAGGGGGAGGGGGGGCTGGAGGAGGGGGAGGGGGGGCTGGAGGAGGGGGGGGGGCTGGAGGAGGGGGGGGGGGGCTGGAGGAGGGGAGGGGGGGCTGGAGGAGGGGGAGGGGGGCTGGAGGAGGGGGGGCTGGAGGAGGGGGAGGGGGGGCTGGAGGAGGGGGGGCTGGAGGAGGGGGGGCTGGAGGAGGGGGGGCTGGAGGAGGGGGGGCTGGAGGAGGGGGGGCTGGAGGAGGGGGAGGGGGTGTGAGAGGAGGGTGAGGGGGTGTGAGAGGAGGGTGAGGTGATGTGAGAGGAGGGTGATGGGGTGTGAGAGGAGGGTGAGGGGGTGTGAGAGGAGGGTGAGGGAGTGTTAGAGGAGGGTGAGGGAGTGTTGGAGGTGGGTGAGGGAGTGTTGGAGGAGGGTGAGGGGGTGTGAGAGGTGGGTGCGGGGTGTTGGAGGAGGGTGAGGTTGTGTAGAGTAGGGTGAGGGAGTGTTGGAGGAGGGTGAGTGGGTGTGAGAGGTGGGTGCGGGGTGTTGGAGGAGGGTGAGGGTGTGTTAGAGGTGGGTGAGGGAGTGTTGGAGGAGGGTGAGGGGGTGTGAGAGGAGGGTGAGGGGGTGTGAGAGGAGGGTGAGGGGGTGTGAGAGGAGGGTGAGGGGGTGTAGAGGTGGGTGAGGGGGTGTGAGAGGAGGGTGAGGGGGTGTGAGAGGAGGGTGAGGGGGTGTGAGAGGAGGGTGAGGGTGTGTTAGAGGAGGGTGAGGGGGTGTGAGAGGAGGGTGAGGGGGTGGAGAGGTGTGTGAGGGAGTGTTGGAGGAGGGTGAGGGGGTGTAGAGGTGGGTGAGGGAGTGTTGGAGGAGGGTGAGGGTGTGTTGGAGGTGGGTGAGGGAGTGTTGGAGGAGGGTGAGGGGGTGTGAGAGGAGGATGAGGGAGTGTTGGAGGAGGGTGAGGGTATGTTAGAGGAGGGTGAGGGAGTGTTGGACGAGGGTGAGGGGGTGTGAGAGGAGGGTGAGGGTGTGTAGAGGTGTGTGAGGGAGTGTTGGAGGAGGGTGAGGGGGTGTAGAGGTGTGTGAGGGAGTGTTGGAGGAGGGTGAGGGTGTGTTAGAGGTGGGTGTGGGAGTGTTGGAGGAGGGTGAGGGGGTGTAGAGGTGGGTGAGGGAGTGTTGGAGGAGGGTGAGGGTGTGTTGGAGGTGGGTGAGGGAGTGTAGAGGAGGGTGAGGGAGTGTTGGAGGAGGGTGAGGGGGTGTGAGAGGAGGGTGAGGGAGTGTTGGAGGAGGGTGAGGGTGTGTTAGAGGAGGGTGAGGGAGTGTTGGAGGAGGGTGAGGGGGTGTGAGAGGAGGGTGAGGGTGTGTAGAGGTGGGTGAGGGAGTGTTGGAGGAGGGTGAGGGAGTGTTGGAGGAGGGTGAGGGTGTGTTAGAGGAGGGTGAGGGGGTGTTAGAGGTGGGTGCGGGGTGTTGGAGGTGGGTGAGTGGGTGTGAGACGAGGGTGAGGGTGTGTTGGAGGTGGGTGAGGGAGTGTTGGAGGAGGGTGAGGGAGTGTTGGAGGAGGGTGAGGGAGTGTTGGAGGAGGGTGAGGGGGTGTGAGAGGAGGGTGAGGGAGTGTGGGAGGTGGGTGAGGGAGTGTTGGAGGAGGGTGAGGGGGTGTTGGAGGAGGGTGAGGGAGTGTTGGAGGAGGGTGAGGGCGTGTGAGAGGAGGGTGACGGTGTGTAGAGGAGGGTGAGGGAGTGTTGGAGGAGGGTGAGTGGGTGTGAGACGAGGGTGAGGGTGTGTTGGAGGTGGGTGAGGGAGTGTTGGAGGAGGGTGAGGGAGTGTTGGAGGAGGGTGAGGGAGTGTTGGAGGAGGGTGAGGGGGTGTGAGAGGAGGGTGAGAGAGTGTTAGAGGTGGGTGAGGGTGTGTTAGAGGAGGGTGAGTGTGTGTTCGAGGTGGGTGAGGGAGTGTTGGAGAATGGTGAGTGAGTGTTGGAGGAGGGTGAGTGGGTGTGAGAGGTGGGTGCGGGGTGTTGGAGGGTGAGGGGGTGAGAGAGGAGGGTGAGGGAGTGTTGGAGGAGGGTGAGGGTGTGTTAGAGGTGGGTGAGGGGGTGTTGGGGAGGGTGAGGGGGTGTGAGAGGAGGGTGAGGGTGTGTAGAGGTGGGTGAGGGAGTGTTGGAGGAGGGTGAGGGGGTGTGAGAGAAGGGTGAGGGTGTGTTAGAGGTGGGTGAGGGAGTGTTGGAGGAGGGTGAGGGGGTGTGAGAGGAGGGTGAGGGTGTGTTAGAGGTGGGTGAGGGGGTGTTGGAGGAGGGTGAGGGGGTGTGAGAGGAGGGTGAGGGTGTGTTAGAGGTGGGTGAGGGAGTGTTGGAGGAGGGTGAGGGGGTGTGAGAGGAGGGTGAGGGTGTGTTAGAGGTGGGTGAGGGGGTGTTGGAGGAGGGTGAGGGGGTGTGAGAGGAGGGTGAGGGTGTGTTAGAGGTAGGTGAGGGAGTGTTGGAGGAGGGTGAGGGTGTGTGAGAGGAGGGTGAGGGAGTGTTGGAGGAGGTTGAGGGGGTGTTAGAGGTGGGTGAGGGAGTGTAGAGGTGGGTGAGGGAGTGTTGGAGGAGGGTGAGGGGGTGTGAGAGGAGGGTGAGGGTGTGTTAGAGGTGGGTGAGGGAGTGTTGGAGGAGGGTGAGGGAGTGTTGGAGGAGGGTGAGGGGGTGTGAGAGGAGGGTGAGGGTGTGTGAGAGGAGGGTGAGGGAGTGTTGGAGGATGGTGAGGGGATGTTAGAGGTGGGTGAGGTAGTGTTGGAGGATGGTGAGGGGGTGTGAGAGGAGGGTGAGGGGGTGTGAGAGGAGGATGAGGGAGTGTTGGAGGAGGGTGAGGGGATGTTAGAGGTGGGTGAGGGAGTGTTGGAGGAGGGTGAGTGGGTGTGAGAGGAGGGTGAGGGAGTGTTTGAGGAGGGTGAGGGTGTGTTAGAGGTGGGTGCGGGGTATTGGAGGAGGGTGAGGGTGTGTTAGTGGTGGGTGAGGGAGTGTTGGTGGATGGTGAGGGGGTGTGAGAGGAGGGTGAGAGTGTGTTAGAGGTAGGTGAGGGAGTGTTGGAGGAGGGTGAGGGGGTGTGAGAGGATGGTGAGGGTGTGTTAGAGGTAGGTGAGGGAGTGTTGGAGGAGGGTGAGGGGGTGTGAGAGGAGGGTGAGGGTGTGTTAGAGGTGGGTGAGGGAGTGTTGGAGGAGGGTGAGGGGGTGTGAGAGGATGGTGAGGGTGTGTTAGAGGTGGGTGCGGGGTATTGGAGGAGGGTGAGGGGATGTTAGAGGTGGGTGAGGGAGTGTTAGAGGTTGGTGAGGGGGTGTGAGAGGAGGGTGAGGGTGTGTTAGTGGTGGGTGAGGGAGTGCTGGAGGAGGGTGAGGGGGTGTGAGAGGGTGAGGGTGTGTTAGAGGTGGGTGAGGGAGTGTTGGAGGAGGGTGAGGGGGTGCTGGAGGAGGGTGAGGGTGTGTAGAGGTGGGTGAGGGAGTGTTGGAGGGTGAGGGAGTGTTGGAGGAGGGTGAGGGGGTGTGAGAGGAGGGTGAGGGAGTGTTGGAGGAGGGTGATGGGGTGTGAGAGGAGGGTGAGGGAGTGTTGGAGGAGGGTGAGGGGGTGTGAGAGGAGGGTGAGGGTGTGTTAGAGGTGGTTGAGGGAGTGTTGGAGGAGGGTGAGGGGGTGTGAGAGGAGGGTGAGGGTGTGTAGAGGTGGGTGAGGGAGTGTTGGAGGAGGGTGAGGGGGTGTGAGAGGAGGGTGAGGGGGTGTGAGAGGAGGGTGAGGGGGTGTGAGAGGAGGGTGAGGGAGTGTTGGAGGAGGGTGAGGGTGTGTAGAGGTGGGTGAGGGAGTGTTGGAGGAGGGTGAGGGGGTGTGAGAGGAGGGTGAGGGGGTGTGAGAGGAGGGTGAGGGTGTGTAGAGGTGGGTGAGGGTGTGTTAGAGGTGGGTGAGGGAGTGTTGGAGGAGGGTGAGGGGGTGTGAGAGGAGGGTGAGGGGGTGTGAGAGGAGGGTGAGGGAGTGTTGGAGGAGGGTGAGGGTGTGTTAGAGGTGGGTGAGGGAGTGTTGGAGGAGGGTGAGGGGGTGTGAGAGGAGGGTGTGTAGAGGTGGGTGAGGGAGTGTTGGAGGAGGGTGAGGGGGTGTGAGAGGAGGGTGAGGGGGTGTGAGAGGAGGGTGAGGGTGTGTAGAGGTGGGTGAGGGTGTGTTAGAGGTGGGTTAGGGAGTGTTGGAGGAGGGTGAGGGGGTGTGAGAGGAGGGTGAGGGGGTGTGAGAGGAGGGTGAGGGAGTGTTGGAGGAGGGTGAGGGTGTGTTAGAGGTGGGTGAGGGAGTGTTGGAGGAGGGTGAGGGGGTGTGAGAGGAGGGTGAGGGTGTGTAGAGGTGGGTGAGGGAGTGTTGGAGGAGGGTGAGGGGGTGTGAGAGGAGGGTGAGGGGGTGTTGGAGGAGGGTGAGGGGGTGTGAGAGGAGGGTGAGGGTGTGTTGGAGGAGGGTGAGGGTGTGTAGAGGTGGGTGAGGGAGTGTTGGAGGAGGGTGAGGGGGTGCTGGAGGAGGGTGAGGGTGTGTAGAGGTGGGTGAGGGAGTGTTGGAGGAGGGTGAGGGGGTGCTGGAGGAGGGTGAGGGTGTGTAGAGGTGGGTGAGGGAGTGTTGGAGGAGGGTGAGGGGGTGTGAGAGGAGGGTGAGGGTGTGTAGAGGTGGGTGAGGGAGTGTTGGAGGATGGTGAGGGGGTGTTAGAGGAGGGTGAGGGAGTGTTAGAGGAGGGTGAGAGAGTGTTGGAGGAGGGTGAGGGGGTGTGTAGAGGTGGGTGAGGGGGTGTGAGAGGAGGGTGAGGGTTTGTAGAGGTGGGTGAGGGAGTGTTGGAGGAGGGTGAGGGGGTGTGAGAGGAGGGTGAGGGGGTGTGAGAGGAGGGTGAGGGTGTGTAGAGGTGGGTGAGGGAGTGTTGGAGGAGGGTGAGGGGGTGTGAGAGGAGGGTGAGGGTGTGTAGAGGTGGGTGAGGGAGTGTTGGAGGAGGGTGAGGGGGTGTAGAGGTGGGTGAGGGAGTGTTGGAGGAGGGTGAGGGGGTGTGAGAGGAGGGTGAGGGTGTCTGTTTGTGATTTCACAGGGAGTGTGACCCTGAGGCTAGTGTGGAGAGGATTGTGACATCGCATCTACAGCCAGGGCAAACTCAATCTCGACCAGAAGGCCAAGGCCCAGGCCTGGAGGGCCTCTCCAAATTAAACCCCTGACGGATACCTCCACCGCGGTACCGCTCGACACACGGACTGGGTAGGTCGGCAAACTCGTCCTCCGGCCCTGTGAGACTGACAGATAAGCAGAGACCACCACATCCCAGCAGCTCGCCCGCGATGGGTCAGCGTCCAGTGTTGGCGCTGTCGCTCTGTGTGGTCCTCTGTCACCTGAATGATCCAGGTGAGGCAGACAGGCGCGAGTACCATCCACCACTCCCAAACTGTGCCTTTAAGAGTTAAAGGGGCCTCCAAACCACTCGCTCCCCCTGGCAAGCACCCAGTTTGGAGCTCACGGGGTTTGCATCCATTGGGATTGTGTCGAGTGGGAGTGAACGGGAAGGGGTTTGGGTCCATTGGGATTGTGTAGAGTGGGAGTGAACGGGAAGGGGTTTGTGTCCATTGGGATTGTGTACAGTGGGAGTGAACGGGAAGGGGTTTGGGTCCATTGGGATTGTGTAGAGTGGGAGTGAACGGGAAGGGGTTTGGGTCCATTGGGATTGTGTACAGTGGGAGTGAACGGGAAGGGGTTTGGGACCATTGGGATTGTGTACAGTGGGAGTGAACGGGAAGGGGTTTGGGACCATTGGGATTGTGTACAGTGGGAGTGAACGGGAAGGGGTTTGGGACCATTGGGATTGTGTACAGTGGGAGTGAACGGGAAGGGGTTTGGGTCCATGGGAATTGTGTAGAGTGGGAGTGAACGGGAAGGGGTTTGGGGCCATTGGGATTGTGTAGAGTGGGAGTGAACGGGAAGGGGTTTGGGTCCATTGGGATTGTGTAGAGTGGGAGTGAACGGGAAGGGGTTTGGGTCCATTGGGATTGTGTAGAGTGGGAGTGAACGGGAAGGGGTTTGGGTCCATTGGGATTGTGTAGAGTGGGAGTGAACGGGAAGGGGTTTGGGTCCATTGGGATTGTGCACAGTGGGAGTGAACGGGAAGGGGTTTGGGTCCATTGGGATTGTGCACAGTGGGAGTGAACGGGAAGGGGTTTGGGTCCATTGGGATTGTGTACAGTGGGAGTGAACGGGAAGGGGTTTGGGTCCATTGGGATTGTGTACAGTGGGAGTGAACGGGAAGGGGTTTGGGGCCATTGGGATTGTGCACAGTGGGAGCGAACGGGAAGTGGTTTGGATCCATTGGGATTGCACGCTGGTTTGCCATTGGGAATTCGATTGCGATGCGTATTAACGAGTAAGTGTTTGATTGGTTGACAGGTTCTGTCCAAGGGAATTTGATGAAAGATTTCTTCAAACCCATGAGTAAGTTGATTATATTCACACGAACTTGTATAAAACGCTTGTTCGATCACAACTAGAGTGTTGTCGCTCTCTGCGGTGGCCTGTAATTTCGGGAGCATCTCTCAATCTCGGAGAGGGGGTGTTGAGGAGATTTATCGGGAAGTATTCCCCAGTTTGGGAGGGGAGTGAGTTTCCTCGGTGAACATGGAGAGGAACTGGCAGAGGCTGGAGAGGGGAGGAGGTGGGGTGGAGGCATTCTTCGTGGAGAACGGAAGGTTTAGAGGGAGATTGAATCGGGGCGTTCAAAAATGGGGGAAGGGTTTGCTTTGGGAGCCAATGAGGAGAGGACAAGAGGAGGCCCATTCAGCCCCCTCCTCGAGCCTGTTACACAGGAACAAGAGGAGGCCCATTCAGCCCCCTCCTCGAGCCTGTTACACAGGAACAGGAGGATGCCCATTCAGCCCCTTCCTCGAGCCTGTGACACAGGAACAGGAGGAGGCCCATTCAGCCCCTTGCTCGAGCCTGTTACACAGGAACAGGAGGAGGCCCATTCAGCCCCTTCCTCGAGCCTGTGACACAGGAACAGGAGGAGGCCCATTCAGCCCCCTGCTCGAGCCTGTTACACAGGAACAGGAGGAGGCCCATTCAGCCCCTTCCTCGAGCCTGTTACACAGGAACAGGAGGAGGTCCATTCAGCCCCCTTCCTCGAGCCTGTTACACAGGAACAGAAGGAGGTCCATTCAGCCCACTGCTCGATTCAGCCCACTGCTCGACCCTGTTACACAGAAACAGGAGGAGGTCCATTCAGCCCCCTGCTCGAGCCTGTTACACAGAAACAGGAGGAGGTCCATTCAGCCCCCTGCTCGAGCCTGTTACACAGAAACAGGAGGAGGTCCATTCAGCCCCCTGCTCGAGCCTGTTACACAGAAACAGGAGGAGGTCCATTCAGCCCCCTGCTCGAGCCTGTTACACAGAAACAGGAGGAGGTCCATTCAGCCCCCTGCTCGAGCCTGTTACACAGAAACAGGAGGAGGTCCATTCAGCCCCCTGCTCGAGCCTGTTACACAGAAACAGGAGGAGGTCCATTCAGCCCCCTGCTCGAGCCTGTTACACAGAAACAGGAGGAGGTCCATTCAGCCCCCTGCTCGAGCCTGTTACACAGAAACAGGAGGAGGTCCATTCAGCCCCCTCCTCGAGCCTGTTACACAGGAACAGGAGGAGGTCCATTCAGCCCCCTCCTCGAGCCTGTTACACAGAAACAGGAGGAGGCCCATTCAGCCCCTCGAGCCTGTTACACAGGAACAGGAGGAGGCCCCATTCAGCCTCGAGGGACCTTGGAAGCGGGGAAAAGAACTCTCGGGGCAGGAAGGGGTTACGGAGAGCGTAAGGGAAGGGGGAGCAAAGTGAGAGGGATTCGAACAGGAGGGTGAGGATTTGACAATGAACGTGTTGGTCAGCGAACAGAGGGAGGGGGTAAGATTGAGTGGGGGTGGTTAAAGGGACACAGCACTGGTTCCGAGACTCCGACTGGGGAACATTTCACTGCTAACTCCCTCATCTCTCTTCGCCGACCCTCCAGAATGTGGACCCACGACCCCTTCCACGTTGTGTGGGAGCCAAGACGGGAGCATTGGGGAGAAGGTGTGCCGTGATATGAACTGCTGCTTTGCAAATTCGACGTGTTACAAGAAAGTCCCTAATCGTAAGTCACGACAAAACCGGGGCTGTTAGGGAGGGCGTCCCAGGATTCTGACCCCGAGCCACAGAGGCCGATATATTTCCCAGTCGGGATGGTGTGGGGGGGCTCGGAGAGGGGGGGGGGGTTGTCCCCCATGCGTCTGCCCGCCCCCCCGCCTTGTCCCTCCAGGGGGTGAGTTACGCTCCGCAGGATTCCCAGCCTCTGACCTGCTCTGGTAGCCGCAGTATTGATACGGCCGGGTCCAGTTCAGTTTCTGCTCAATGGTAACCCCCAGGGATGTGGGGGATTCATGGGGGATTGACGGTGATGCCATTGAATGTCAAGGGGGCGATGGTTAGATCCGCTCTTGTAGGAGATGGTCATTGCCTGGGACTTCAGTACCTCCGACAGTGCAGCGCTCCCTCAGTACTGCCCCCTGGGGGAGTGTGGGCCTGGATTATGGAGCTCAAATCCTAGAGTATAGACAGCTCCCTCCGACAGTGCAGCGCTCCCTCAGTACTGCCCCCTGGGGGAGTGTGGGCCTGGATTATGGAGCTCAAATCCTAGAGTATAGACATCTCCCTCCGACAGTGCGGCGCTCCCTCAGTACTGGCACCGGGGGGAGTGTGGGCCTGGATTATGGAGCTCAAATCCTAGAGTATAGACATCTCCCCCCGACAGTGCGGCGCTCCCTCAGTACTGGCACCGGGGAGAGTGTCGGCCTGGATTATGGAGCTCAAATCCTAGAGTATAGACATCTCCCTCCGACAGTGCGGCGCTCCCTCAGTACTGGCACCGGGGGGAGTGTGGGCCTGGATTATGGAGCTCAAATCCTAGAGTATAGACATCTCCCACCGACAGTGCGGCGCTCCCTCAGTACTGGCACCGGGGGGAGTGTCGGCCTGGATTAGTGAGCTCAAATCCTAGAGTATTTACATCTCCCTCCGACAGTGCAGCGCTCCCTCAGTACTGGCACCGGGGGGAGTGTCGGCCTGGATTATAGCGCTCAAATCCTAGAGTATAGACATCTCCCTCCGACAGTGCAGCGCTCCCTCAGTACTGGCACCGGGGGGAGTGTCGGCCTGGATTATGGAGCTCAAATCCTAGAGTATACACATCTCCCTCCGACAGTGCAGCGCTCCCTCAGTACTGGCACCGGGGGGAGTGTCGGCCTGGATTATGGAGCTCAAACCCTAGAGTATAGACATCTCCCTCCGACAGTGCAGCGCTCCCTCAGTACTGGCACCGGGGGGAGTGTGGGCCTGGATTATAGCGCTCAAATCCGAGAGTATAGACATCTCCCTCCGACAGTGCGGCGCTCCCTCAGTACTGGCACCGGGGGGGAGTGTGGGCCTGGATTATAGCGCTCAAATCCGAGAGTATAGACATCTCCCTCCGACAGTGCAGCGCTCCCTCAGTACTGGCACCGGGGGGGAGTGTGGGCCTGGATTATAGCGCTCAAATCCGAGAGTATAGACATCTCCCTCCGACAGTGCAGCGCTCCCTCAGTACTGGCACCGGGGGGAGTGTCGGCCTGGATTATGGAGCTCAAATCCTAGAGTATACACATCTCCCTCCGACAGTGCGGCGCTCCCTCAGTACTGGCACCGGGGGGAGTGTGGGCCTGGATTATGGAGCACAAATCCTAGAGTATAGACATCTACCCCCGACAGTGCAGCGCTCCCTCAGTACTGGCACCGGGGGGAGTGTCGGGCTGGATTATGGAGCTCAAATCCTAGAGTATAGACACCTCCCTCCGACAGTGCAGCGCTCCCTCAGTACTGGCACCGGGGGGAGTGTGGGCCTGGATTATGGAGCTCAAATCCTAGAGTATATACATCTCCCTCCGACAGTGCAGCGCTCCCTCAGTACTGGCACCGGGGGGAGTGTGGGCCTGGATTATGGAGCTCAAATCCTAGAGTATAGACATCTCCCTCCGACAGTGCAGCGCTCCCTCTGTACTGGCACCGGGGGGAGTGTGGGCCAGGATTATGGAGCACAAATCCTAGAGTATAGACATCTACCCCCGACAGTGCAGCGCTCCCTCAGTACTGGCACCGGGGGGAGTGTCGGCCTGGATTTGAACAGGGTGATTGGGGATTGATGGAGAAGGGGAGAATGTTATCCCCCCCGGATAGGTCTCCGCTCTCTGGGAGTGTCCTGATAATCCTTGTTGTTCCACATTTCAGGGGGGAGAATGGTCTTGAATTATGGGATCCTCGTCACGCTCGCTATCCTGCTCGCGGGAATGGTTGCTTGTATCTGTTACATCAGGTAGGTCCCAGCAGGCACGCCACACAGCCAATCGATATAACTCCCAACTTCTCCTCCCTCAATCTCCACGCTCCCCATCACAATCGAGAGCTCCGAACACTGTCCCCAACAAACACTCCCAGGACAGGTACAGCACGGGGTTAGATACAGAGTAAAGCTCCCTCTGCACTGTCCCCATCAAACACTCCCAGGACAGGTACAGCACGGGGTTAGATACAGAGTAAAGCTCCCTCTACACTGTCCCCATCAAACACTCCCAGGACAGGGACAGCACGGGGTTAGATACAGAGTAAAGCTCCCTGTACTCTGTCCCCATCAAACTCTCCCAGGACAGGTACAGCACGGGGTTAGATACAGAGTAAAGCTTCCCCTACACTGTCCCCATCAAACACTCCCAGGACAGGTACAACACGGGGTTAGATACAGAGTAAAGCTCCCTCTACACTGTCGCCATCAAACACTCCCAGGACAGGTACAGCACGGGGTTAGATACAGAGTAAAGCTCCCTCTACACTGTATCCAACAAACACTCCCAGGACAGGGACAGCACGGGGTTAGATACAGAGTAAAGCTCCCTCTACACTGTCCCCATCAAACACTCCCATGACAGGTACAGCACGAGGTTAGATACCGAGTAAAGCTCCCTCTACACTGTCCCCATCAAACACTCCCAGGACAGGTACAGCACGGGGTTAGATACAGAGTAAAGCTCCCACTACACTGTCCCAACAAACACTCCCAGGAAAGGTACAGCACGGGGTTAGATACATAGTAAAGCTCCCTCTACACTGTCCCCATCAAACACTCCCAGGACAGGTACAGCACGGGGTTAGATACAGAGTAAAGCTCCCTCTACACTGTCCCCATCAAACACTCCCATGACAGGTACAGCACGAGGTTAGATACCGAGTAAAGCTCCCTCTACACTGTCCCCATCAAACACTCCCAGGACAGGTACAGCACGGGGTTAGATACAGAGTAAAGCTCCCTCTACACTGTCCCCATCAAACACTCCCAGGACAGGTACAGCACGGGGTTAGATACGGAGTAAAGCTCCCGCTACACTGTCCCCATCAAACACTCCCAGGACAGGTACAGCACGGGGTTAGATACAGAGTAAAGCTCCCTCCACACTGTGCCCATCAAACACTCCCAGGACAGGTACAGCACGGGGTTAGATTCAGAGTGAAGCTCCCTCTACACTGTCCCCATCAAACACTCCCGGGACAGGTACAGCACGGGGTTAGATACAGAGTAAAGCTCCCTCCACACTGTGCCCATCAAACACTCCCAGGACAGGTACAGCACGGGGTTAGATTCAGAGTAAAGCTCCCTCTACACTGTCCCCATCAAACACTCCCGGGACAGGTACAGCACGGGGTTAGATACAGAGTAAAGCTCCCTCTACACTGTCCCCATCAAACACTCCCAGAACAGGTACAGCACGGGGTTAGATACAGAGTAAAGCTCCCTCTACACTGTCCCCATCAAACACTCCCAGGACAGGTACAGCACGGGGTTAGATACAGAGTAAAGCTCCCTCTACACTGTCCCCATCAAACACTCCCAGGACAGGTACAGCACGGGGTTAGATACAGAGTAAAGCTCCCTCTACACTGTCCCCATCAAACACTCCAAGGACAGGTACAGCACGGGGTTAGATACAGAGTAAAGCTCCCTCTACACTGTCCCCATCAAACACTCCCAGGACAGGTACAGCACGGGGTTAGATAGAGAGTATGGCGCCCTCTACATTGTCCCCATCAAACACTCCCAGGACAGGTACAGCACGGGGTTAGATACAGAGTAAAGCTCCCTCGACACTGTCCCCATCAAATACTCCCATGACAGGTAAAGCACGAGGTTAGATACCGAGTAAAGCTCACTCCACACTGTCCCCATCAAACACTCCCAGGACAGGTACAGCACGGGGTTAGATACAGAGTAAAGCTCCCTCGACACTGTCCCCATCAAATACTCCCATGACAGGTAAAGCACGAGGTTAGATACCGAGTAAAGCTCACTCCACACTGTCCCCATCAAACACTCCCAGGACAGGTACAGCATGGGGTTAGATACAGAGTACAGCTCCCTATACACTGTCCCCATCAAACACTCCCAGGACAGGTACAGCACGGGGTTAGATACAGAGTAAAGCTCCCTCGACACTGTCCCCATCAAACACTTACAGGACAGGTACAGCACGTGGTTAGATAGAGAATAAAGCTCCCTCTACCTTGTCCCCATCAAACACTCCCAGGACAGTACAGGTACAGGACGGGGTTAAATGCAGAGTAAAGCTCCCTCTACACTGTCCCCATCACACACTCCCAGGACAGGTACAGCACGGGGTTCGATACAGAGTAAAGCTCCCTCTACACTGTCCCCATCAAACACTCCCAGGACAGGTACAGCACGGGGTTAGGTACAGAGTAAAGCTCCCTCTACACTGTCCCCATCAAACACTCCCAGGACAGGTACAGCACGGGTTAGATACAGAGTAAAGCTCCGTCTACACTGTCCCCATCAAACACTCCCAGGACAGGGACAGCACAGGGTTAGATACAGAGTAAAGCTCCCTCTACACTGTCCCCATCAAACACTCCCAGGACAGGTACAGCACGGGGTTAGATACAGAGTAAAGCTCCCTCTACACTGTCCCCATCAAACACTCCCAGGACAGGTACAGCACGTGGTTAGATACAGAGTAAAGCTCCCTCTACCCTGTCCCCATCAAACACTCCCAGGACAGGACAGGTACAGCACGGGGTTAGATACAGAGTAAAGCTCCCTCTACCCTGTCCCCATCAAACACTCCCAGGACAGGTACAGCACGGGGTTAGATACAGAGTAAAGCTCCCTCTACACTGTCCCCATCAAACAATCCCAGGACTGGTACAACACAGGGTTAGATACAGAGTAAAGATCCCTCTACACTGTCCCCATCAAACACTGGCAGGACAGGTACAGCACGGGGTTAGATACAGAGTAAAGCTCCCTCTACACTGTCCCCATCAAACCCCCCCAGGACAGGTGCAGCACGGGGGTTGGATACAGAGTAAAGCTCCCTCCACACTGTCCTCATCAAACACTCCCAGGACAGGTACAGCACGGGGTTAGATACAGAGTAAACTCCCTCTACACTGTCCCCCATCAAACACTCCCAGGACAGGTACAGCACGGGGTTAAATAAAGAGTAAAGCTCCCTCTACACTGTCCCCATCAAACACTCCCAGGACAGGTACAGCACTGGGTTAGATACAGAGTAAAGCTCCCTCTACACTGTCCCCATCAAACACTCCCAGGCCAGGTACAGCACGGGGTTGGATACAGAGTAAAGCTCCCTCTACACTGTCCCCATCAAAAACTCCCAGGACAGGTACAGCACGGGGTTAGATACAGAGTAAACTCCCTCTACACTGTCCCCCATCAAACACTCCCAGGACAGGTACAGCACGGGGTTAAATAAAGAGTAAAGCTCCCTCTACACTGTCCCCATCAAACACTCCCAGGACAGGGACAGCACAGGGTTAGATACAGAGTAAAGCTCCCTCTACACTGTCCCCATCAAACACTCCCAGGACAGGTACAGCACGGGGTTAGATACAGAGTAAAGCTCCCTCTACACTGTCCCCATCAAACACTCCCAGGACAGGTACAGCACGGGGTTAGATACAGAGTAAAGCTCCCTCGACACTGTCCCCATCAAACACTCCCATGACAGGTACAGCACGAGGTTAGATACCGGGTAAAGCTCACTCCACACTGTCCCCATCAAACACTCCCAGGACAGGTACAGCACGGGGTTAGATACAGAGTAAAGCTCCCTCTAAACTGTCCCCATCAAACACTCCCAGGACAGGTACAGCACGGGGTTAGATACAGAGCAAAGCTCCCTCTACACTGTCCCCATCAAACGCTCCCAGGACAGGTACAGCACGGGTTAGATACAGAGTAAAGCTCCCTCTGCACTGTCCCCATCAAACACTCCCAGGAAAGGTACAGCACGGGTTCGATACAGAGTAAAGCTCCGTCTACACTGTCCCCATCAAACACTCCCAGGACAGGTACAGCACGGGGTTAGATACAGAGTAAAGCTCCGTCTACACTGTCCCCATCAAACACTACCAGGACAGGTACAGCACGGGGTTAGATACAGAGTAAAGCTCCCTCTACACTGTCCCCATCAAACACTCCCAGGACAGGTACAGCACGTGGTTAGATACAGAGTAAAGCTCCCTCTACCCTGTCCCCATCAAACACTCCCAGGACAGGACAGGTACAGCACGGGGTTAGATACAGAGTAAAGCTCCCTCTACCCTGTCCCCATCAAACACTCCCAGGACAGGTACAGCACGGGGTTAGATACAGAGTAAAGCTCCCTCTACACTGTCCCCATCAAACACTCCCAGGACTGGTACAACACAGGGTTAGATACAGAGTAAAGATCCCTCTACACTGTCCCCATCAAACACTCGCAGGACAGGTACAGCACGGGGTTAGATACAGAGTAAAGCTCCCTCAACACTGTCCCCATCAAACCTCCCAGGACAGGTGCAGCACGGGGGTTGGATACAGAGTAAAGCTCCCTCCACACTGTCCTCATCAAACACTCCCAGGACAGGTACAGCACGGGGTTAGATACAGAGTAAACTCCCTCTACACTGTCCCCCATCAAACACTCCCAGGACAGGTACAGCACGGGGTTAGAAACAGAGTAAAGCTCCCTCTACACTGTCCCCATCAAACACTCCCAGGACAGGTACAGCACGGGGTTAAATAAAGAGTAAAGCTCCCTCTACACTGTCCCCATCAAACACTCCCAGGACAGGTACAGCACTGGGTTAGATACAGAGTAAAGCTCCCTCTACACTTTCCCCATCAAACACTCCCAGGCCAGGTACAGCACGGGGTTAGATGCAGAATAAAGCTCTCTTTATACTGTCCCCATCAAACACTCCTAGGCCAGGTACAGCGCGGGGTTAGATACAGAGTAATGCTCCCTCTACACTGTCCCCATCAAACACTCCCAGGACAGGTACAGCACGGGGTTAGATACAGAGTAAAGCTCCCTCTACAGTGTCCCCATCAAACACCCCCAGGACAGGTACAGCACGGGGTTAGATACAGAATAAAGCTCCCTCTATACTGTCCCCATCAAACACTCCCAGGACAGGTAAAGCACGGGGTTAGATACAGAGTAAAGCTCCCTCTACACTGTCCCCATCAAACACTCCCAGGACAGGCACAGCACGGGGTTAGATACAGAGTAAGGCTCCCTCTACACTGTCCCCATCAAACACTCCCAGAACAGGTACAGCACGGAGTTAGATACAGAGTAAAGCTCCCTCCACACTGTCCCCATCAAACACTCCCAGGACAGGTACAGCACAGGGTTAGATACAGAGTAAAGCTCCTTCTACACTGTCCCCATCAAACACTCCCTGGACAGGTGCAGCACGGGGTTAGATACAGAGTAAAGCTCCCTCTACACTGTCCCCATCAAAAACTCCCAGGACAGGTACAGCGCGGGGTTAGATACAGAGTAATGCTCCCTCTACACTGTCCCCATCAAACACTCCCAGGACAGGTACAGCACGAGGTTAGATACAGAGTAAAGCTCCCTCCACACTGTTCTCATCAAACACTCCCAGGACAGGTACAGCACGGGGTTAGATACAGAGTAAACTCCCTCTGCACTGTCCCCCATCAAACACTCCCAGGACAGGTACAGCACTGGGTTAGATACAGAGTAAAGCTCCCTCTACACTGTCCCCATCAAACACTCCCAGGCCAGGTACAGCACGGGGTTAGATACAGAGTAAAGCTCCCTCTACACTGTCCCCATGAAAAACTCCCAGGACAGGAACAGCACGGGGTTAGATACAGAATAAAGCTCCCTCGATACTGTCCCCATCAAACACTCCTAGGCCAGGTACAGCACGGGGTTAGATACAGAGTAATGCTCCCTCTACACTGTCCCCATCAAACACTCCCAGGACAGGTACGGCACGGGGTTAGATACAGAGTAAAGCTTCCTCTACACTGTCCCCACCAAACACTCCCAGGACAGGTACAGCACGGGGTTAGATACAGAGTAAAGCTCCCTCTACACTGTCCCCACCAAACACTCCCAGGACAGGTACAGCACGGGGTTAGATACAGAGTAAAGCTCCCTCTATACTGTCCCCATCAAACACTCACTGGACAGGTACAGCACGGGGTTAGATACAGAGTAAAGCTCCCTCTACACTGTCCCCATCAAACACTCCCAGGTCAGGTACAACACGGGGTTAGATACAGAGTAAATCTCCCTCTGCACTGTCCCCATCAAACACTCCCAGGACAGGTACAGCACGGGGTTAGATACAGAGTAAAGCTCCCTCTACACTGTCCCCATCAAACACTCCCAGGACAGGTACAGGACGGGGTTAGATACAGAGTAAAGCTCCCTCTACACTGTCCCCATCAAACACTCCCAGGACAGGCACAGCACGGGGTTAGATACAGAGTAAAGCTCCCTCCACACTGTCCCCATCAAACACTCCCAGGACAGGTACAGCACGGGGTTAGATACAGAGTAAAGCTCCCTCTATACTGTCCCCATCAAACACTCCCAGGACAGGTACAGCACAGGGTTAGATACAGAGTAAAGCTCCCTCCACACTGGCCCCATCAAACACTCACTGGACAGGTACAGCACGGGGTTAGATACAGAGTAAAGCTCCCTCTACACTGTCCCCATCAAACACCCCCAGGACAGGTACAGCACGGGGTTAGATACAGAATAAAGCTCCCTCTATACTGTCCTCATCAAACACTCCCAGGACAGGTACAGCACGGGGTTAGATACAGAGTAAAGCTCCCTCGACACTGTCCCCATCAAACAATGCCAGGACAGGTACAGCACGGGGTTAGATACAGAGTAAAGCTCCCACGACACTGTCCCCATCAAACACTCCCAGGACAGGTACAGCACGGGGTTAGATACAGAGTAAACTACCTCTGCACTGTCCCCATCAAACACTCCCAGGACAGGTACAGCACGGGGTTAGATACAGAGTAAAGCTCCCTCTACCCTGTCCCCATCAAACACTCCCAGGACAGGACAGGTACAGGACGGGGTTAGATGCAGAGTAAAGCTCCCTCTACACTGTCCCCATCAAACACTCCCAGGACAGGTACTGCACGGGGTTAGATACAGAGTAAAGCTCCCTCTACACTGTCCCCATCAAACACTCCCAGGACTGGTACAACACGGGGTTAGATACAGAGTAAACATCCCTCTACACTGTCCCCATCAAACACTCCCAGGACAGGTACAGCACGGGGTTAGAAACAGAATAAAGCTCCCTCTATACTGTCCCCATCAAACACTCCCAGGACAGGTACAGCACGGGGTTAGATACAGAGTAAGGCTCCCTCTACACTGTCCCCATCAAACACTCCCAGGACAGGTACAGCACGGGGTTAGATACAGAGTAAAGCTCCCTCTACACTGTCCCCATCAAACTCCCCCAGGACAGGTACAGCACGGGGGTTGGATACAGAGTAAAGCTCCTTCAAAACTGTCCTCATCAAACACTCCCAGGACAGGTGCAGCACGGGGTTAGATACAGAGTAAACTCCCTCTACATTGTCCCCGATCAAACACTCCCAGGACAGGTACAGCACGAGGTTAAATCAAGAGTAAAGCTCCCTCTACACTGTCCCCATCAAACACTCCCAGGACAGGTACAGCACGGGGTTAGATACAGAGTAAAGCTCCCTCTACACTGTCCCCAGCAAACACTCCCAGGACAGGTACAGCACGGGGTTAGATACAGAGTAAAGCTCCCTCTATACTGTCCCCATCAAACACTCCCAGGACAGGTAAAGCACGGGGTTAGATACAGAGTAAAGCTCCCTCTACACTGTCCCCATCAAACACTCCCAGGACAGGCACAGCACGGGGTTAGATACAGAGTAAGGCTCCCTCTACACTGTCCCCATCAAACACTCCCAGAACAGGTACAGCACGGAGTTAGATACAGAGTAAAGCTCCCTCCACACTGTCCCCATCAAACACTCCCAGGACAGGTACAGCACAGGGTTAGATACAGAGTAAAGCTCCCTCTACACTGTCCCCATCAAACACTCCCTGGACAGGTGCAGCACGGGGTTAGATACAGAGTAAAGCTCCCTCTACACTGTCCCCATCAAAAACTCCCAGGACAGGTACAGCGCGGGGTTAGATACAGAGTAATGCTCCCTCTACACTGTCCCCATCAAACACTCCCAGGACAGGTACAGCACGAGGTTAGATACAGAGTAAAGCTCCCTCCACACTGTTCTCATCAAACACTCCCAGGACAGGTACAGCACGGGGTTAGATACAGAGTAAACTCCCTCTGCACTGTCCCCCATCAAACACTCCCAGGACAGGTACAGCACGGGGTTAAATAAAGAGTAAAGCTCCCTCTACACTGTCCCCATCAAACACTCCCAGGACAGGTACAGCACTGGGTTAGATACAGAGTAAAGCTCCCTCTACACTGTCCCCATCAAACACTCCCAGGCCAGGTACAGCACGGGGTTAGATACAGAGTAAAGCTCCCTCTACACTGTCCCCATCAAAAACTCCCAGGACAGGAACAGCACGGGGTTAGATACAGAATAAAGCTCCCTCGATACTGTCCCCATCAAACACTCCTAGGCCAGGTACAGCACGGGGTTAGATACAGAGTAATGCTCCCTCTACACTGTCCCCATCAAACACTCCCAGGACAGGTACGGCACGGGGTTAGATACAGAGTAAAGCTTCCTCTACACTGTCCCCACCAAACACTCCCAGGACAGGTACAGCACGGGGTTAGATACAGAGTAAAGCTCCCTCTACACTGTCCCCACCAAACACTCCCAGGACAGGTACAGCACGGGGTTAGATACAGAGTAAAGCTCCCTCTATACTGTCCCCATCAAACACTCACTGGACAGGTACAGCACGGGGTTAGATACAGAGTAAAGCTCCCTCTACACTGTCCCCATCAAACACTCCCAGGTCAGGTACAACACGGGGTTAGATACAGAGTAAATCTCCCTCTGCACTGTCCCCATCAAACACTCCCAGGACAGGTACAGCACGGGGTTAGATACAGAGTAAAGCTCCCTCTACACTGTCCCCATCAAACACTCCCAGGACAGGTACAGGACGGGGTTAGATACAGAGTAAAGCTCCCTCTACACTGTCCCCATCAAACACTCCCAGGACAGGCACAGCACGGGGTTAGATACAGAGTAAAGCTCCCTCCACACTGTCCCCATCAAACACTCCCAGGACAGGTACAGCACGGGGTTAGATACAGAGTAAAGCTCCCTCTATACTGTCCCCATCAAACACTCCCAGGACAGGTACAGCACAGGGTTAGATACAGAGTAAAGCTCCCTCCACACTGGCCCCATCAAACACTCCCAGGTCAGGTACAGCACGGGGTTAGATACAGAGTAAAGCTCCCTCTACACTGTCCCCATCAAACACTCCCAGGACAGGTACAGCACGGGGTTAGATACAGAATAAAGCTCCCTCTATACTGTCCTCATCAAACACTCCCAGGACAGGTACAGCACGGGGTTAGATACAGAGTAAAGCTCCCTCGACACTGTCCCCATCAAACAATGCCAGGACAGGTACAGCACGGGGTTAGATACAGAGTAAAGCTCCCACGACACTGTCCCCATCAAACACTCCCAGGACAGGTACAGCACGGGGTTAGATACAGAGTAAACTACCTCTGCACTGTCCCCATCAAACACTCCCAGGACAGGTACAGCACGGGGTTAGATACAGAGTAAAGCTCCCTCTACCCTGTCCCCATCAAACACTCCCAGGACAGGACAGGTACAGGACGGGGTTAGATGCAGAGTAAAGCTCCCTCTACACTGTCCCCATCAAACACTCCCAGGACTGGTACAACACGGGGTTAGATACAGAGTAAACATCCCTCTACACTGTCCCCATCAAACACTCCCAGGACAGGTACAGCACGGGGTTAGATACAGAATAAAGCTCCCTCTATACTGTCCCCATCAAACACTCCCAGGACAGGTACAGCACGGGGTTAGATACAGAGTAAGGCTCCCTCTACACTGTCCCCATCAAACACTCCCAGGACAGGTACAGCACGAGGTTAAATCAAGAGTAAAGCTCCCTCTACACTGTCCCCATCAAACACTCCTAGGCAAGGTACAGCACGGGGTTAGATACAGAGTAATGCTCCCTCTACACTGTCCCCATCAAACACTCCCAGGACAGGTACAGCACGGGTTAGATACAGAGTAAAGCTCCCACTACACTGTCCCCATCAAACACTCCCAGGACAGGTACAGCACGGGGTTAGATACAGAGTAAACTCCCTCTACACTGTCCCCATCAAACACTCCCAGGACAGGTACAGCACGGGGTTAGATACAGAGTAAACTCCCTCTACACTGTCCCCATCAAACACTCCCAGGACAGGTACAGCACGGGGTTAGATACAGAGTAAAACTCCCTCTACACTGTCCCCATCAAACACTCCCAGGACAGGCACAGCACGGGGTTAGATACAGAGTAAAGCTCCCTCTACACTGTCCCCATCAAACACCCCCAGGACAGGTACAGCACGGGGTTAGATACAGAATAAAGCTCCCTCTATACTGTCCCCATCAAACACTCCCAGGACAGGTACAGCACGGGGTTAGATACAGAGTAAAGCTCCCTCTACACTGTCCCCATCAAACACTCCCAGGACAGGCACAGCACGGGGTTAGATACAGAGTAAAGCTCCCTCCACACTGTCCCCATCAAACACTCCCAGAACAAGTACAGCACGGGGTTAGATACAGAGTAAAGCTCCCTCTACACTGTCCCCATCAAACACTCCCAGGACAGGTACAGCACGGGGTTAGATACAGAGTAAACTCCCTCTACACTGTCCCCATCAAACACTCCCAGGACAGGTACAGCACGGGGTTAGATACAGAGTAAAGCTCCCTCTACACTGTCCCTATCAAACACTCCCAGGACATGCACAGCACGGGGTTAGATACAGAGTAAAGCTCCCTCTACACTGTCCCCATAAAACACCCCGAGGACAGGTACAGCACGCGGTTAGATACAGAATAAAGCTCCCTCTACACTGTCCCCATCAAACACTCCCAGGACAGGTACAGCACGGCTTAGATACATAGTAAAGCTCCCACTACACTGTCCCCATCAAACACTCCCAGGACAGGTACAGCACGGGGTTAGATACAAAGTAAACTACCTCTACACTGTCCCCATCAAACACACCCAGGACAGGTACAGCACGCGGTTAGATACAGAGTAAACTCCCTCTACACTGTCCCCATCAAACACTCCCAGGACAGGTACAGCACGGGGTTAGATACAGAGTAAATCTCCCTCTACACTGTCCCGATCAAACATTCCCAGGACAGGTACAGCAGATGGTCAGATACCGAGTAAAGCTCCCTCTACACTGTCCCCATCAAACACTCCCAGGACAGGTACAGCACGGGTTAGATATAGAGTAAAGCTCCCTCTACACTGACCCCATCAAACACTCCCAGGACAGGTACAGCACGGGGTTAGATACAGAGTAAAGCTCCCTCTACACTGTCCCCATCAAACACTCCCAGGACAGGTACAGCACGGGGTTAGATACAGAGTAAAGCTCCCTCTTCACTGTCCCCATCAAACACTCCCAGGACAGGTACAGCACGGGGTTAGAGACAGAGTAAAGCTCCCTCTACACTGTCCCCATCAAACACTCCCAGGACAGGTACAGCACGGGGTTAGATACAGAGTAAAGCTCCCTCGACACTGTCCCCATCAAGCACTCCCAGGACAGGTACAGCACGGGGTTAGATACAGAGTAAAGCTCCCTCGACACTGTCCCCATCAAACACTCCCAGGACAGGTACAGCACGGGGTTAGATACAGAGTAAAGCTCCCTCTACACTGTCCCCCATCAAACGCTCCCAGGACAGGTACAGCACGGGGTTAGATACAGAGTAAAGCTCCCTCTACACTGTCCCCATCAAACACTCCCAGGACAGGTACAGCACGGGGTTAGATACAGAGTAAAGCTCCCTCGACACTGTCCCCATCAAACACTCCCAGGACAGGTGCAGCACGGGGTTAGATACAGAGTAAAGCTCCCTCGACACTGTCCCCATCAAACACTCCCAGGACAGGTACAGCACGGGGTTAGATACAGAGTAAAGCTCCCTCTACACTGTCCCCATCAAACACTCCCAGGACAGGTACAGCACGGGGTTAGATACAGAGTAAAGCACCCTCTACACTGTCCCCATCAAACACACCCAGGACAGGTACAGCACGGGGTTAGATACAGAGTAAACTACCTCTACACTGTCCCCATCAAACACACCCAGGACAGGTACAGCACGGGGTTAGAAACAGAGTAAACTCCCTCTACACTGTCCCCATCAAACACTCCCAGGACAGGTAAAGCACGGGGTTAGATACAGAGTAAACTCTCTCTACACTGTCCCCATCAAACACTCCCAGGACAGGTACAGCACGGGGTTAGATACAGAGTAAAACTCCCTCTACACTGTCCCCATCAAACACTCCCAGGACAGGTACAGCACGGGGTTAGATACAGAGTAAAGCTCCCTCTACACTGTCCCCATCAAACACTCCCAGGACAGATCCAGCACGGGGTTCGATACAGAGTAAAGCTCCCTCTACACTGTCCCCATTAAACACTCCCAGGACAGGTACAGCATGGGGTTAGATACAGAGTAAAGCTCCCTCTACACTGTCCCCATCAAACACTCCCAGGACAGGTACAGCACGGGGTTAGATACAGAGTAAAGCTCCCTCTTCACTGTCCCCATCAAACACTCCCAGGACAGGTACAGCACGAGGTTAGATACAGAGTAAAGCTCCCTCCACACTGTTCTCATCAAACACTCCCAGGACAGGTACAGCACGGGGTTAGATACAGAGTAAACTCCCTCTGCACTGTCCCCCATCAAACACTCCCAGGACAGGTACAGCACGGGGTTAAATAAAGAGTAAAGCTCCCTCTACACTGTCCCCATCAAACACTCCCAGGACAGGTACAGCACTGGGTTAGATACAGAGTAAAGCTCCCTCTACACTGTCCCCATCAAACACTCCCAGGCCAGGTACAGCACGGGGTTAGATACAGAGTAAAGCTCCCTCTACACTGTCCCCATCAAAAACTCCCAGGACAGGAACAGCACGGGGTTAGATACAGAATAAAGCTCCCTCGATACTGTCCCCATCAAACACTCCTAGGCCAGGTACAGCACGGGGTTAGATACAGAGTAATGCTCCCTCTACACTGTCCCCATCAAACACTCCCAGGACAGGTACGGCACGGGGTTAGATACAGAGTAAAGCTTCCTCTACACTGTCCCCACCAAACACTCCCAGGACAGGTACAGCACGGGGTTAGATACAGAGTAAAGCTCCCTCTACACTGTCCCCACCAAACACTCCCAGGACAGGTACAGCACGGGGTTAGATACAGAGTAAAGCTCCCTCTATACTGTCCCCATCAAACACTCACTGGACAGGTACAGCACGGGGTTAGATACAGAGTAAAGCTCCCTCTACACTGTCCCCATCAAACACTCCCAGGTCAGGTACAACACGGGGTTAGATACAGAGTAAATCTCCCTCTGCACTGTCCCCATCAAACACTCCCAGGACAGGTACAGCACGGGGTTAGATACAGAGTAAAGCTCCCTCTACACTGTCCCCATCAAACACTCCCAGGACAGGTACAGGACGGGGTTAGATACAGAGTAAAGCTCCCTCTACACTGTCCCCATCAAACACTCCCAGGACAGGCACAGCACGGGGTTAGATACAGAGTAAAGCTCCCTCCACACTGTCCCCATCAAACACTCCCAGGACAGGTACAGCACGGGGTTAGATACAGAGTAAAGCTCCCTCTATACTGTCCCCATCAAACACTCCCAGGACAGGTACAGCACAGGGTTAGATACAGAGTAAAGCTCCCTCCACACTGGCCCCATCAAACACTCCCTGGACAGGTACAGCACGGGGTTAGATACAGAGTAAAGCTCCCTCTACACTGTCCCCATCAAACACCCCCAGGACAGGTACAGCACGGGGTTAGATACAGAATAAAGCTCCCTCTACACTGTCCCCATCAAACACTCCCAGGACAGGTACAGCACGGGGTTAGATACAGAGTAAACTCCCTCTACACTGTCCCCATCAAACACTCCCAGGACAGGTACAGCACGGGGTTAGATACAGAGTAAAGCTCCCTCTACACTGTCCCTATCAAACACTCCCAGGACAGGCACAGCACGGGGTTAGATACAGAGTAAAGCTCCCTCTACACTGTCCCCATAAAACACCCCGAGGACAGGTACAGCACGGGGTTAGATACAGAATAAAGCTCCCTCTACACTGTCCCCATCAAACACTCCCAGGACAGGTACAGCACGGCTTAGATACATAGTAAAGCTCCCACTACACTGTCCCCATCAAACACTCCCAGGACAGGTACAGCACGGGGTTAGATACAAAGTAAACTACCTCTACACTGTCCCCATCAAACACACCCAGGACAGGTACAGCACGCGGTTAGATACAGAGTAAACTCCCTCTACACTGTCCCCATCAAACACTCCCAGGACAGGTACAGCACGGGGTTAGATACAGAGTAAATCTCCCTCTACACTGTCCCGATCAAACATTCCCAGGACAGGTACAGCAGATGGTCAGATACCGAGTAAAGCTCCCTCTACACTGTCCCCATCAAACACTCCCAGGACAGGTACAGCACGGGTTAGATATAGAGTAAAGCTCCCTCTACACTGACCCCATCAAACACTCCCAGGACAGGTACAGCACGGGGATAGATACAGAGTAAAGCTCCCTCTACACTGTCCCCATCAAACACTCCCAGGACAGGTACAGCACGGGGTTAGATACAGAGTAAAGCTCCCTCTACACTGTCCCCATCAAACACTCCCAGGACAGGTACAGCACGGGGTTAGATACAGAGTAAAGCTCCCTCTTCACTGTCCCCATCAAACACTCCCAGGACAGGTACAGCACGGGGTTAGAGACAGAGTAAAGCTCCCTCTACACTGTCCCCATCAAACACTCCCAGGACAGGTACAGCACGGGGTTAGATACAGAGTAAAGCTCCCTCGACACTGTCCCCATCAAACACTCCCAGGACAGGTACAGCACGGGGTTAGATACAGAGTAAAGCTCCCTCGACACTGTCCCCATCAAACACTCCCAGGACAGGTACAGCACGGGGTTAGATACAGAGTAAAGCTCCCTCTACACTGTCCCCCATCAAACGCTCCCAGGACAGGTACAGCACGGGGTTAGATACAGAGCAAAGCTCCCTCTACACTGTCCGCATCAAACACTCCCAGGACAGGTACAGCACGGGGTTAGATACAGAGTAAAGCTCCCTCGACACTGTCCCCATCAAACACTCCCAGGACAGGTACAGCACGGGGTTAGATACAGAGTAAAGCTCCCTCGACACTGTCCCCATCAAACACTCCCAGGACAGGTACAGCACGGGGTTAGATACAGAGTAAAGCTCCCTCCACACTGTCCCCATCAAACACTCCCAGGACAGGTACAGCACGGGGTTAGATACAGAGTAAAGCTCCCTCTATACTGTCCCCATCAAACACTCCCAGGACAGGTACAGCACAGGGTTAGATACAGAGTAAAGCTCCCTCCACACTGGCCCCATCAAACACTCCCAGGTCAGGTACAGCACGGGGTTAGATACAGAGTAAAGCTCCCTCTACACTGTCCCCATCAAACACTCCCAGGACAGGTACAGCACGGGGTTAGATACAGAATAAAGCTCCCTCTATACTGTCCTCATCAAACACTCCCAGGACAGGTACAGCACGGGGTTAGATACAGAGTAAAGCTCCCTCGACACTGTCCCCATCAAACAATGCCAGGACAGGTACAGCACGGGGTTAGATACAGAGTAAAGCTCCCACGACACTGTCCCCATCAAACACTCCCAGGACAGGTACAGCACGGGGTTAGATACAGAGTAAACTACCTCTGCACTGTCCCCATCAAACACTCCCAGGACAGGTACAGCACGGGGTTAGATACAGAGTAAAGCTCCCTCTACCCTGTCCCCATCAAACACTCCCAGGACAGGACAGGTACAGGACGGGGTTAGATGCAGAGTAAAGCTCCCTCTACACTGTCCCCATCAAACACTCCCAGGACTGGTACAACACGGGGTTAGATACAGAGTAAACATCCCTCTACACTGTCCCCATCAAACACTCCCAGGACAGGTACAGCACGGGGTTAGATACAGAATAAAGCTCCCTCTATACTGTCCCCATCAAACACTCCCAGGACAGGTACAGCACGGGGTTAGATACAGAGTAAGGCTCCCTCTACACTGTCCCCATCAAACACTCCCAGGACAGGTACAGCATGGGGTTAGATACAGAGTAAAGCTCCCTCTACACTGTCCCCATCAAACTCCCCCAGGACAGGTACAGCACGGGGATTGGATACAGAGTAAAGCTCCCTCAAAACTGTCCTCATCAAACACTCCCAGGACAGGTGCAGCACGGGGTTAGATACAGAGTAAACTCCCTCTACACTGTCCCCCATCAAACACTCCCAGGACAGGTACAGCACGAGGTTAAATCAAGAGTAAAGCTCCCTCTACACTGTCCCCATCAAACACTCCTAGGCAAGGTACAGCACGGGGTTAGATACAGAGTAATGCTCCCTCTACACTGTCCCCATCAAACACTCCCAGGACAGGTACAGCACGGGTTAGATACAGAGTAAAGCTCCCACTACACTGTCCCCATCAAACACTCCCAGGACAGGTACAGCACGGGGTTAGATACAGAGTAAACTCCCTCTACACTGTCCCCATCAAACACTCCCAGGACAGGTACAGCACGGGGTTAGATACAGAGTAAACTCCCTCTACACTGTCCCCATCAAACACTCCCAGGACAGGTACAGCACGGGGTTAGATACAGAGTAAAACTCCCTCTACACTGTCCCCATCAAACACTCCCAGGACAGGCACAGCACGGGGTTAGATACAGAGTAAAGCTCCCTCTACACTGTCCCCATCAAACACCCCCAGGACAGGTACAGCACGGGGTTAGATACAGAATAAAGCTCCCTCTATACTGTCCCCATCAAACACTCCCAGGACAGGTACAGCACGGGGTTAGATACAGAGTAAAGCTCCCTCTACACTGTCCCCATCAAACACTCCCAGGACAGGCACAGCACGGGGTTAGATACAGAGTAAAGCTCCCTCCACACTGTCCCCATCAAACACTCCCAGAACAAGTACAGCACGGGGTTAGATACAGAGTAAAGCTCCCTCTACACTGTCCCCATCAAACACTCCCAGGACAGGTACAGCACGGGGTTAGATACAGAGTAAACTCCCTCTACACTGTCCCCATCAAACACTCCCAGGACAGGTACAGCACGGGGTTAGATACAGAGTAAAGCTCCCTCTACACTGTCCCTATCAAACACTCCCAGGACATGCACAGCACGGGGTTAGATACAGAGTAAAGCTCCCTCTACACTGTCCCCATAAAACACCCCGAGGACAGGTACAGCACGCGGTTAGATACAGAATAAAGCTCCCTCTACACTGTCCCCATCAAACACTCCCAGGACAGGTACAGCACGGCTTAGATACATAGTAAAGCTCCCACTACACTGTCCCCATCAAACACTCCCAGGACAGGTACAGCACGGGGTTAGATACAAAGTAAACTACCTCTACACTGTCCCCATCAAACACACCCAGGACAGGTACAGCACGCGGTTAGATACAGAGTAAACTCCCTCTACACTGTCCCCATCAAACACTCCCAGGACAGGTACAGCACGGGGTTAGATACAGAGTAAATCTCCCTCTACACTGTCCCGATCAAACATTCCCAGGACAGGTACAGCAGATGGTCAGATACCGAGTAAAGCTCCCTCTACACTGTCCCCATCAAACACTCCCAGGACAGGTACAGCACGGGTTAGATATAGAGTAAAGCTCCCTCTACACTGACCCCATCAAACACTCCCAGGACAGGTACAGCACGGGGATAGATACAGAGTAAAGCTCCCTCTACACTGTCCCCATCAAACACTCCCAGGACAGGTACAGCACGGGGTTAGATACAGAGTAAAGCTCCCTCTACACTGTCCCCATCAAACACTCCCAGGACAGGTACAGCACGGGGTTAGATACAGAGTAAAGCTCCCTCTTCACTGTCCCCATCAAACACTCCCAGGACAGGTACAGCACGGGGTTAGAGACAGAGTAAAGCTCCCTCTACACTGTCCCCATCAAACACTCCCAGGACAGGTACAGCACGGGGTTAGATACAGAGTAAAGCTCCCTCGACACTGTCCCCATCAAACACTCCCAGGACAGGTACAGCACGGGGTTAGATACAGAGTAAAGCTCCCTCGACACTGTCCCCATCAAACACTCCCAGGACAGGTACAGCACGGGGTTAGATACAGAGTAAAGCTCCCTCTACACTGTCCCCCATCAAACGCTCCCAGGACAGGTACAGCACGGGGTTAGATACAGAGTAAAGCTCCCTCTACACTGTCCCCATCAAACACTCCCAGGACAGGTACAGCACGGGGTTAGATACAGAGTAAAGCTCCCTCGACACTGTCCCCATCAAACACTCCGAGGACAGGTACAGCACGGGGTTAGATACAGAGTAAAGCTCCCTCGACACTGTCCCCATCAAACACTCCCAGGACAGGTACAGCACGGGGTTAGATACAGAGTAAAGCTCCCTCTACACTGTCCCCATCAAACACTCCCAGGACAGGTACAGCACGGGGTTAGATACAGAGTAAAGCACCCTCTACACTGTCCCCATCAAACACACCCAGGACAGGTACAGCACGGGGTTAGATACAGAGTAAACTACCTCTACACTGTCCCCATCAAACACACCCAGGACAGGTACAGCACGGGGTTAGAAACAGAGTAAACTCCCTCTACACTGTCCCCATCAAACACTCCCAGGACAGGTACAGCACGGGGTTAGATACAGAGTAAACTCTCTCTACACTGTCCCCATCAAACACTCCCAGGACAGGTACAGCACGGGGTTAGATACAGAGTAAAACTCCCTCTACACTGTCCCCATCAAACACTCCCAGGACAGGTACAGCACGGGGTTAGATACAGAGTAAAGCTCCCTCTACACTGTCCCCATCAAACACTCCCAGGACAGATCCAGCACGGGGTTCGATACAGAGTAAAGCTCCCTCTACACTGTCCCCATTAAACACTCCCAGGACAGGTACAGCATGGGGTTAGATACAGAGTAAAGCTCCCTCTACACTGTCCCCATCAAACACTCCCGGGACAGGTACAGCACGGGGTTAGATACAGAGTAAAGCTCCCTCTTCACTGTCCCCATCAAACACTCCCAGGACAGGTACAGCACGAGGTTAGATACAGAGTAAAGCTCCCTCCACACTGTTCTCATCAAACACTCCCAGGACAGGTACAGCACGGGGTTAGATACAGAGTAAACTCCCTCTGCACTGTCCCCCATCAAACACTCCCAGGACAGGTACAGCACGGGGTTAAATAAAGAGTAAAGCTCCCTCTACACTGTCCCCATCAAACACTCCCAGGACAGGTACAGCACTGGGTTAGATACAGAGTAAAGCTCCCTCTACACTGTCCCCATCAAACACTCCCAGGCCAGGTACAGCACGGGGTTAGATACAGAGTAAAGCTCCCTCTACACTGTCCCCATCAAAAACTCCCAGGACAGGAACAGCACGGGGTTAGATACAGAATAAAGCTCCCTCGATACTGTCCCCATCAAACACTCCTAGGCCAGGTACAGCACGGGGTTAGATACAGAGTAATGCTCCCTCTACACTGTCCCCATCAAACACTCCCAGGACAGGTACGGCACGGGGTTAGATACAGAGTAAAGCTTCCTCTACACTGTCCCCACCAAACACTCCCAGGACAGGTACAGCACGGGGTTAGATACAGAGTAAAGCTCCCTCTACACTGTCCCCACCAAACACTCCCAGGACAGGTACAGCACGGGGTTAGATACAGAGTAAAGCTCCCTCTATACTGTCCCCATCAAACACTCACTGGACAGGTACAGCACGGGGTTAGATACAGAGTAAAGCTCCCTCTACACTGTCCCCATCAAACACTCCCAGGTCAGGTACAACACGGGGTTAGATACAGAGTAAATCTCCCTCTGCACTGTCCCCATCAAACACTCCCAGGACAGGTACAGCACGGGGTTAGATACAGAGTAAAGCTCCCTCTACACTGTCCCCATCAAACACTCCCAGGACAGGTACAGGACGGGGTTAGATACAGAGTAAAGCTCCCTCTACACTGTCCCCATCAAACACTCCCAGGACAGGCACAGCACGGGGTTAGATACAGAGTAAAGCTCCCTCCACACTGTCCCCATCAAACACTCCCAGGACAGGTACAGCACGGGGTTAGATACAGAGTAAAGCTCCCTCTATACTGTCCCCATCAAACACTCCCAGGACAGGTACAGCACAGGGTTAGATACAGAGTAAAGCTCCCTCCACACTGGCCCCATCAAACACTCCCTGGACAGGTACAGCACGGGGTTAGATACAGAGTAAAGCTCCCTCTACACTGTCCCCATCAAACACCCCCAGGACAGGTACAGCACGGGGTTAGATACAGAATAAAGCTCCCTCTATACTGTCCTCATCAAACACTCCCAGGACAGGTACAGCACGGGGTTAGATACAGAGTAAAGCTCCCTCGACACTGTCCCCATCAAACAATGCCAGGACAGGTACAGCACGGGGTTAGATACAGAGTAAAGCTCCCACGACACTGTCCCCATCAAACACTCCCAGGACAGGTACAGCACGGGGTTAGATACAGAGTAAACTACCTCTGCACTGTCCCCATCAAACACTCCCAGGACAGGTACAGCACGGGGTTAGATACAGAGTAAAGCTCCCTCTACCCTGTCCCCATCAAACACTCCCAGGACAGGACAGGTACAGGACGGGGTTAGATGCAGAGTAAAGCTCCCTCTGCACTGTCCCCATCAAACACTCCCAGGACTGGTACAACACGGGGTTAGATACAGAGTAAACATCCCTCTACACTGTCCCCATCAAACACTCCCAGGACAGGTACAGCACGGGGTTAGATACAGAGTAAAGCTCCCTCTACACTGTCCCCATCAAACACTCCCAGGACAGGCACAGCACGGGGTTAGATACAGAGTAAAGCTCCCTCCACACTGTCCCCATCAAACACTCCCAGAACAAGTACAGCACGGGGTTAGATACAGAGTAAAGCTCCCTCTACACTGTCCCCATCAAACACTCCCAGGACAGGTACAGCACGGGGTTAGATACAGAGTAAACTCCCTCTACACTGTCCCCATCAAACACTCCCAGGACAGGTACAGCACGGGGTTAGATACAGAGTAAAGCTCCCTCTACACTGTCCCTATCAAACACTCCCAGGACAGGCACAGCACGGGGTTAGATACAGAGTAAAGCTCCCTCTACACTGTCCCCATAAAACACCCCGAGGACAGGTACAGCACGGGGTTAGATACAGAATAAAGCTCCCTCTACACTGTCCCCATCAAACACTCCCAGGACAGGTACAGCACGGCTTAGATACATAGTAAAGCTCCCACTACACTGTCCCCATCAAACACTCCCAGGACAGGTACAGCACAGGGTTAGATACAAAGTAAACTACCTCTACACTGTCCCCATCAAACAC
This sequence comes from Scyliorhinus torazame, assembly GCF_047496885.1. NCBI lineage: Eukaryota > Metazoa > Chordata > Chondrichthyes > Carcharhiniformes > Scyliorhinidae > Scyliorhinus > Scyliorhinus torazame. The sequence goes on from NW_027308203.1 coordinate 36,986, forward strand.
ACCCAGGACAGGTACAGCACGCGGTTAGATACAGAGTAAACTCCCTCTACACTGTCCCCATCAAACACTCCCAGGACAGGTACAGCACGGGGTTAGATACAGAGTAAATCTCCCTCTACACTGTCCCGATCAAACATTCCCAGGACAGGTACAGCAGATGGTCAGATACCGAGTAAAGCTCCCTCTACACTGTCCCCATCAAACACTCCCAGGACAGGTACAGCACGGGTTAGATATAGAGTAAAGCTCCCTCTACACTGACCCCATCAAACACTCCCAGGACAGGTACAGCACGGGGATAGATACAGAGTAAAGCTCCCTCTACACTGTCCCCATCAAACACTCCCAGGACAGGTACAGCACGGGGTTAGATACAGAGTAAAGCTCCCTCTACACTGTCCCCATCAAACACTCCCAGGACAGGTACAGCACGGGGTTAGATACAGAGTAAAGCTCCCTCTTCACTGTCCCCATCAAACACTCCCAGGACAGGTACAGCACGGGGTTAGAGACAGAGTAAAGCTCCCTCTACACTGTCCCCATCAAACACTCCCAGGACAGGTACAGCACGGGGTTAGATACAGAGTAAAGCTCCCTCGACACTGTCCCCATCAAACACTCCCAGGACAGGTACAGCACGGGGTTAGATACAGAGTAAAGCTCCCTCGACACTGTCCCCATCAAACACTCCCAGGACAGGTACAGCACGGGGTTAGATACAGAGTAAAGCTCCCTCTACACTGTCCCCCATCAAACGCTCCCAGGACAGGTACAGCACGGGGTTAGATACAGAGTAAAGCTCCCTCTACACTGTCCGCATCAAACACTCCCAGGACAGGTACAGCACGGGGTTAGATACAGAGTAAAGCTCCCTCGACACTGTCCCCATCAAACACTCCCAGGACAGGTACAGCACGGGGTTAGATACAGAGTAAAGCTCCCTCGACACTGTCCCCATCAAACACTCCCAGGACAGGTACAGCACGGGGTTAGATACAGAGTAAAGCTCCCTCTACACTGTCCCCATCAAACACTCCCAGGACAGGTACAGCACGGGGTTAGATACAGAGTAAAGCACCCTCTACACTGTCCCCATCAAACACACCCAGGACAGGTACAGCACGGGGTTAGATACAGAGTAAACTACCTCTACACTGTCCCCATCAAACACACCCAGGACAGGTACAGCACGGGGTTAGAAACAGAGTAAACTCCCTCTACGCTGTCCCCATCAAACACTCCCAGGACAGGTACAGCACGGGGTTAGATACAGAGTAAACTCTCTCTACACTGTCCCCATCAAACACTCCCAGGACAGGTACAGCACGGGGTTAGATACAGAGTAAAACTCCCTCTACACTGTCCCCATCAAACACTCCCAGGACAGGTACAGCACGGGGTTAGATACAGAGTAAAGCTCCCTCTACACTGTCCCCATCAAACACTCCCAGGACAGATCCAGCACGGGGTTAGATACAGAGTAAAGCTCCCTCTACACTGTCCCCATTAAACACTCCCAGGACAGGTACAGCATGGGGTTAGATACAGAGTAAAGCTCCCTCTACACTGTCCCCATCAAACACTCCCAGGACAGGTACAGCACGAGGTTAGATACAGAGTAAAGCTCCCTCCACACTGTTCTCATCAAACACTCCCAGGACAGGTACAGCACGGGGTTAGATACAGAGTAAACTCCCTCTGCACTGTCCCCCATCAAACACTCCCAGGACAGGTACAGCACGGGGTTAAATAAAGAGTAAAGCTCCCTCTACACTGTCCCCATCAAACACTCCCAGGACAGGTACAGCACTGGGTTAGATACAGAATAAAGCTCCCTCGATACTGTCCCCATCAAACACTCCTAGGCCAGGTACAGCACGGGGTTAGATACAGAGTAATGCTCCCTCTACACTGTCCCCATCAAACACTCCCAGGACAGGTACGGCACGGGGTTAGATACAGAGTAAAGCTTCCTCTACACTGTCCCCACAAAACACTCCCAGGACAGGTACAGCACGGGGTTAGATACAGAGTAAAGCTCCCTCTACACTGTCCCCACCAAACACTCCCAGGACAGGTACAGCACGGGGTTAGATACAGAGTAAAGCTCCCTCTATACTGTCCCCATCAAACACTCACTGGACAGGTACAGCACGGGATTAGATACAGAGTAAAGCTCCCTCTACACTGTCCCCATCAAACACTCCCAGGTCAGGTACAACACGGGGTTAGATACAGAGTAAATCTCCCTCTGCACTGTCCCCATCAAACACTCCCAGGACAGGTACAGCACGGGGTTAGACACAGAGTAAATCTCCCTCTGCACTGTCCCCATCAAACACTCCCAGGACAGGTACAGCACGGGGTTAGATACAGAGTAAAGCTCCCTCTACACTGTCCCCATCAAACACTCCCAGGACAGGTACAGGACGGGGTTAGATACAGAGTAAAGCTCCCTCTACACTGTCCCCATCAAACACTCCCAGGACAGGCACAGCACGGGGTTAGATACAGAGTAAAGCTCCCTCCACACTGTCCCCATCAAACACTCCCAGGACAGGTACAGCACGGGGTTAGATACAGAGTAAAGCTCCCTCTATACTGTCCCCATCAAACACTCCCAGGACAGGTACAGCACAGGGTTAGATACAGAGTAAAGCTCCCTCCACACTGGCCCCATCAAACACTCCCTGGACAGGTACAGCACGGGGTTAGATACAGAGTAAAGCTCCCTCTACACTGTCCCCATCAAACACCCCCAGGACAGGTACAGCACGGGGTTAGATACAGAATAAAGCTCCCTCTATACTGTCCTCATCAAACACTCCCAGGACAGGTACAGCACGGGGTTAGATACAGAGTAAAGCTCCCTCGACACTGTCCCCATCAAACAATGCCAGGACAGGTACAGCACGGGGTTAGATACAGAGTAAAGCTCCCACGACACTGTCCCCATCAAACACTCCCAGGACAGGTACAGCACGGGGTTAGATACAGAGTAAACTACCTCTGCACTGTCCCCATCAAACACTCCCAGGACAGGTACAGCACGGGGTTAGATACAGAGTAAAGCTCCCTCTACCCTGTCCCCATCAAACACTCCCAGGACAGGACAGGTACAGGACGGGGTTAGATGCAGAGTAAAGCTCCCTCTACACTGTCCCCATCAAACACTCCCAGGACTGGTACAACACGGGGTTAGATACAGAGTAAACATCCCTCTACACTGTCCCCATCAAACACTCCCAGGACAGGTACAGCACGGGGTTAGATACAGAATAAAGCTCCCTCTATACTGTCCCCATCAAACACTCCCAGGACAGGTACAGCACGGGGTTAGATACAGAGTAAGGCTCCCTCTACACTGTCCCCATCAAACACTCCCAGGACAGGTACAGCACGGGGTTAGATACAGAGTAAAGCTCCCTCTACACTGTCCCCATCAAACTTCCCCAGGACAGGTACAGCACGGGGATTGGATACAGAGTAAAGCTCCCTCAAAACTGTCCTCATCAAACACTCCCAGGACAGGTGCAGCACGGGGTTAGATACAGAGTAAACTCCCTCTACACTGTCCCCCATCAAACACTCCCAGGACAGGTACAGCACAAGGTTAAATCAAGAGTAAAGCTCCCTCTACACTGTCCCCATCAAACACTCCCAGGACAGGTACAGCACGGGGTTAGATACAGAGTAATGCTCCCTCTACACTGTCCCCATCAAACACTCCCAGGACAGGTACAGCACGGGTTAGATACAGAGTAAAGCTCCCACTACACTGTCCCCATCAAACACTCCCAGGACAGGTACAGCACGGGGTTAGATACAGAGTAAACTCCCTCTACACTGTCCCCATCAAACACTCCCAGGACAGGTACAGCACGGGGTTAGATACAGAGTAAACTCCCTCTACACTGTCCCCATCAAACACTCCCAGGACAGGTACAGCACGGGGTTAGATACAGAGTAAAACTCCCTCTACACTGTCCCCATCAAACACTCCCAGGACAGGCACAGCACGGGGTTAGATACAGAGTAAAGCTCCCTCTACACTGTCCCCATCAAACACCCCCAGGACAGGTACAGCACGGGGTTAGATACAGAATAAAGCTCCCTCTATACTGTCCCCATCAAACACTCCCAGGACAGGTACAGCACGGGGTTAGATACAGAGTAAAGCTCCCTCTACACTGTCCCCATCAAACACTCCCAGGACAGGCACAGCACGGGGTTAGATACAGAGTAAAGCTCCCTCCACACTGTCCCCATCAAACACTCCCAGAACAAGTACAGCACGGGGTTAGATACAGAGTAAAGCTCCCTCTACACTGTCCCCATCAAACACTCCCAGGACAGGTACAGCACGGGGTTAGATACAGAGTAAACTCCCTCTACACTGTCCCCATCAAACACTCCCAGGACAGGTACAGCACGGGGTTAGATACAGAGTAAAGCTCCCTCTACACTGTCCCCATCAAACACTCCCAGGACAGGCACAGCACGGGGTTAGATACAGAGTAAAGCTCCCTCTCCACTGTCCCCATAAAACACCCCGAGGACAGGTACAGCACGGGGTTAGATACAGAATAAAGCTCCCTCTACACTGTCCCCATCAAACACTCCCAGGACAGGTACAGCACGGCTTAGATACATAGTAAAGCTCCCACTACACTGTCCCCATCAAACACTCCCAGGACAGGTACAGCACGGGGTTAGATACAAAGTAAACTACCTCTACACTGTCCCCATCAAACACACCCAGGACAGGTACAGCACGCGGTTAGATACAGAGTAAACTCCCTCTACACTGTCCCCATCAAACACTCCCAGGACAGGTACAGCACGGGGTTAGATACAGAGTAAATCTCCCTCTACACTGTCCCGATCAAACATTCCCAGGACAGGTACAGCAGATGGTCAGATACCGAGTAAAGCTCCCTCTACACTGTCCCCATCAAACACTCCCAGGACAGGTACAGCACGGGTTAGATATAGAGTAAAGCTCCCTCTACACTGACCCCATCAAACACTCCCAGGACAGGTACAGCACGGGGATAGATACAGAGTAAAGCTCCCTCTACACTGTCCCCATCAAACACTCCCAGGACAGGTACAGCACGGGGTTAGATACAGAGTAAAGCTCCCTCTACACTGTCCCCATCAAACACTCCCAGGACAGGTACAGCACGGGGTTAGATACAGAGTAAAGCTCCCTCTTCACTGTCCCCATCAAACACTCCCAGGACAGGTACAGCACGGGGTTAGAGACAGAGTAAAGCTCCCTCTACACTGTCCCCATCAAACACTCCCAGGACAGGTACAGCACGGGGTTAGATACAGAGTAAAGCTCCCTCGACACTGTCCCCATCAAACACTCCCAGGACAGGTACAGCACGGGGTTAGATACAGAGTAAAGCTCCCTCGACACTGTCCCCATCAAACACTCCCAGGACAGGTACAGCACGGGGTTAGATACAGAGTAAAGCTCCCTCTACACTGTCCCCCATCAAACGCTCCCAGGACAGGTACAGCACGGGGTTAGATACAGAGTAAAGCTCCCTCTACACTGTCCCCATCAAACACTCCCAGGACAGGTACAGCACGGGGTTAGATACAGAGTAAAGCTCCCTCGACACTGTCCCCATCAAACACTCCCAGGACAGGTACAGCACGGGGTTAGATACAGAGTAAAGCTCCCTCGACACTGTCCCCATCAAACACTCCCAGGACAGGTACAGCACGGGGTTAGATACAGAGTAAAGTTCCCTCTACACTGTCCCCATCAAACACTCCCAGGACAGGTACAGCACGGGGTTAGATACAGAGTAAAGCACCCTCTACACTGTCCCCATCAAACACACCCAGGACAGGTACAGCACGGGGTTAGATACAGAGTAAACTACCTCTACACTGTCCCCATCAAACACACCCAGGACAGGTACAGCACGGGGTTAGAAACAGAGTAAACTCCCTCTACACTGTCCCCATCAAACACTCCCAGGACAGGTACAGCACGGGGTTAGATACAGAGTAAACTCTCTCTACACTGTCCCCATCAAACACTCCCAGGACAGGTACAGCACGGGGTTAGATACAGAGTAAAACTCCCTCTACACTGTCCCCATCAAACACTCCCAGGACAGGTACAGCACGGGGTTAGATACAGAGTAAAGCTCCCTCTACACTGTCCCCATCAAACACTCCCAGGACAGATCCAGCACGGGGTTAGATACAGAGTAAAGCTCCCTCTACACTGTCCCCATTAAACACTCCCAGGACAGGTACAGCATGGGGTTAGATACAGAGTAAAGCTCCCTCTACACTGTCCCCATCAAACACTCCCCGGACAGGTACAGCACGTGGTTAGATACAGAGTAAAGCTCCCTCTATCCTGTCCCCATCAAACACTCCCAGGACAGGACAGGTACAGGACGGGGTTAGATGCAGAGTAAAAGCTCCCTCTACACTGTCCCCATCAAACACTCCCAGGACAGGTACAGCACTGGGTTAGATACAGAGTAAAGCTCCCTCTACACTGTCCCCATCAAACACTCCCAGGCCAGGTACAGCACGGGGTTAGATACAGAGTAAAGCTCCCTCTACACTGTCCCCATCAAAAACTCCCAGGACAGGTACAGCACGGGGTTAGATACAGAATAAAGCTCCCTCGATACTGTCCCCATCAAACACTCCTAGGCCAGGTACAGCACGGGGTTAGATACAGAGTAATGCTCCCTCTACACTGTCCCCATCAAACACTCCCAGGACAGGTACGGCACGGGGTTAGATACAGAGTAAAGCTCCCTCTACACTGTCCCCACCAAACACTCCCAGGACAGGTACAGCACGGGGTTAGATACAGAGTAAAGCTCCCTCTACACTGTCCCCACCAAACACTCCCAGGAAAGGTACAGCACGGGGTTAGATACAGAGTAAAGCTCCCTCTATACTGTCCCCATCAAACACTCACTGGACAGGTACAGCACGGGGTTAGATACAGAGTAAAGCTCCCTCTACACTGTCCCCATCAAACACTCCCAGGTCAGGTACAACACGGGGTTAGATACAGAGTAAATCTCCCTCTGCACTGTCCCCATCAAACACTCCCAGGACAGGTACAGCACGGGGTTAGATACAGAGTAAAGCTCCCTCTACACTGTCCCCATCAAACACTCCCAGGACAGGTACAGCACGGGGTTAGATACAGAGTAAAGCTCCCTCTACACTGTCCCCATCAAACACTCCCAGGACAGGCACAGCACGGGGTTAGATACAGAGTAAAGCTCCCTCCACAGTGTCCCCATCAAACACTCCCAGGACAGGTACAGCACGGGGTTAGATACAGAGTAAAGCTCCCTCTATACTGTCCCCATCAAACACTCCCAGGACAGGTACAGCACAGGGTTAGATACAGAGTAAAGCTTCCTCCACACTGGCCCCATCAAACACTCCCTGGACAGGTACAGCACGGGGTTAGATACAGAGTAAAGCTCCCTCTACACTGTCCCCATCAAACACCCCCAGGACAGGTACAGCACGGGGTTAGATACAGAATAAAGCTCCCTCTATACTGTCCTCATCAAACACTCCCAGGACAGGTACAGCACGGGGTTAGATAGAGAGTAAAGCTCCCTCCACACTGACCCCATCAAACACTCCCAGGACTGGTGCAGCACGGGGTTAGATACAGAGTAAAGCTCCCTCTACACTGTCCCCATCAAACACTCCCAGGACAGGTACAGCACGGGTTAGATACATAGTAAAGATCCCACTACACTGTCCCCATCAAACACTCCCAGGACAGGTACAGCACGGGGTTAGATACAGAGTAAACTACCTCTGCACTGTCCCCATCAAACACTCCCAGGACAGGTACAGCACGGGGTTAGATACAGAGTAAAGATCCCTCTACCCTGTCCCCATCAAACACTCCCAGGACAGGACAGGTACAGGACGGGGTTAGATGCAGAGTAAAGATCCCTCTACCCTGTCCCCATCAAACACTCCCAGGACAGGTACAGCACGGGTTAGATACAGAGTAAATCTCCCACTACACTGTCCCCATCAAACACTCCCAGGACAGGTACAGCACGGGGTTAGATACAGAGTAAACTCCCTCTACACTGTCCCCATCAAACACTCCCAGGACAGGTACAGCACGGGGTTAGATACAGAGTAAACTCCCTCTACACTGTCCCCATCAAACACTCCTAGGACAGGTACAGCACGGGGTTAGATACAGAGTAAAACTCCCTCTACACTGTCCCCATCAAACACTCCCAGGACAGGCACAGCACGGGGTTAGATCCAGAGTAAAGCTCCCTCTACACTGTCCCCATCAAACACTCCCAGGACAGGCACAGCACGGGGTTAGATACAGAGTAAAGCTCCCTCTACACTGTCCCCATCAAACACCCCCAGGACAGGTACAGCACGGGGTTAGATACAGAATAAAGCTCCCTCTATACTGTCCCCATCAAACACTCCCAGGACAGGCACAGCACGGGGTTAGATACAGAGTAAAGCTCCCTCCACAGTGTCCCCATCAAACACTCCCAGGACAGGTACAGCACGGGGTTAGATACAGAGTAAAGCTCCCTCTACACTGTCCCCATCAAACACTCCCAGGACAGGCACAGCACGGGGTTAGATACAGAGTAAAGCTCCCTCCACAGTGTCCCCATCAAACACTCCCAGGACAGGTACAGCACGGGGTTAGATACAGAGTAAAGCTCCCTCTATACTGTCCCCATCAAACACTCCCAGGACAGGTACAGCACAGGGTTAGATACAGAGTAAAGCTTCCTCCACACTGGCCCCATCAAACACTCCCTGGACAGGTACAGCACGGGGTTAGATACAGAGTAAAGCTCCCTCTACACTGTCCCCATCAAACACCCCCAGGACAGGTACAGCACGGGGTTAGATACAGAATAAAGCTCCCTCTATACTGTCCTCATCAAACACTCCCAGGACAGGTACAGCACGGGGTTAGATAGAGAGTAAAGCTCCCTCCACACTGACCCCATCAAACACTCCCAGGACTGGTGCAGCACGGGGTTAGATACAGAGTAAAGCTCCCTCTACACTGTCCCCATCAAACACTCCCAGGACAGGTACAGCACGGGGTTAGATACAGAGTAAAGCTCCCGCTACACTGTCCCCATCAAACACTCCCAGGACAGGTACAGCACGGGGTTAGATACAGAGTAAACTACCTCTGCACTGTCCCCATCAAACACTCCCAGGACAGGTACAGCACGGGGTTAGATACAGAGTAAAGATCCCTCTACCCTGTCCCCATCAAACACTCCCAGGACAGGACAGGTACAGGACGGGGTTAGATGCAGAGTAAAGATCCCTCTACCCTGTCCCCATCAAACACTCCTAGGCCAGGTACAGCACGGGTTAGATACAGAGTAAATCTCCCACTACACTGTCCCCATCAAACACTCCCAGGACAGGTACAGCACGGGGTTAGATACAGAGTAATGCTCCCTCTACACTGTCCCCATCAAACACTCCCAGGACAGGTACAGCACGGGTTAGATACAGAGTAAATCTCCCACTACACTGTCCCCATCAAACACTCCCAGGACAGGTACAGCACGGGGTTAGATACAGAGTAAACTCCCTCTACACTGTCCCCATCAAACACTCCCAGGACAGGTACAGCACGGGGTTAGATACAGAGTAAACTCCCTCTACACTGTCCCCATCAAACACTCCTAGGACAGGTACAGCACGGGGTTAGATACAGAGTAAAACTCCCTCTACACTGTCCCCATCAAACACTCCCAGGACAGGCACAGCACTGGGTTAGATACAGAGTAAAGCTCCCTCTACACTGTCCCCATCAAACACTCCCAGGACAGGCACAGCACGGGGTTAGATACAGAGTAAAGCTCCCTCTACACTGTCCCCATCAAACACCCCCAGGACAGGTACAGCACGGGGTTAGATACAGAATAAAGCTCCCTCTATACTGTCCCCATCAAACACTCCCAGGACAGGTACAGCACGGGGTTAGAGACAGAGTAAAGCTCCCTCTACACTGTCCCCATCAAACACTCCCAGGACAGGTACAGCACGGGGTTAGATACAGAGTAAAACTCCCTCTACACTGTCCCCATCAAACACTCCCAGGACAGGTACAGCACGGGGTTAGATACAGAGTAAAACTCCCTCTACACTGTCCCCATCAAACACTCCCAGGACAGGCACAGCACGGGGTTAGATACAGAGTAAACTCCCTCTACACTGTCCCCATCAAACACTCCTAGGACAGGTACAGCACGGGGTTAGATACAGAGTAAAGCTCCCTCTACACTGTCCCCATCAAACACTCCCAGGACAGGCACAGCACGGGGTTAGATACAGAGTAAAGCTCCCTCTACACTGTCCCCATCAAACACCCCCAGGACAGGTACAGCACGGGGTTAGATACAGAATAAAGCTCCCTCTATACTGTCCCCATCAAACACTCCCTGGACAGGTACAGCACGGGGTTAGATACAGAGTAAAGCTCCCTCTACACTGTCCCCATCAAACACTCCCAGGACAGGTACAGCACAGGGTTAGATACAGAGTAAAGCTTCCTCCACACTGGCCCCATCAAACACTCCCTGGACAGGTACAGCACGGGGTTAGATACAGAGTAAAGCTCCCTCTACACTGTCCCCATCAAACACCCCCAGGACAGGTACAGCACGGGGTTAGATACAGAATAAAGCTCCCTCTATACTGTCCTCATCAAACACTCCCAGGACAGGTACAGCACGGGGTTAGATAGAGAGTAAAGCTCCCTCCACACTGACCCCATCAAACACTCCCAGGACTGGTGCAGCACGGGGTTAGATACAGAGTAAAGCTCCCTCTACACTGTCCCCATCAAACACTCCCAGGACAGGTACAGCACGGGTTAGATACAGAGTAAAGCTCCCTCTACACTGTCCCCATCAAACACTCCCAGGACAGGTACAGCACGGGGTTAGATACAGAGTAAACTACCTCTGCACTGTCCCCATCAAACACTCCCAGGACAGGTACAGCACGGGGTTAGATACAGAGTAAAGATCCCTCTACCCTGTCCCCATCAAACACTCCCAGGACAGGACAGGTACAGGACGGGGTTAGATGCAGAGTAAAGATCCCTCTACCCTGTCCCCATCAAACACTCCTAGGCCAGGTACAGCACGGGGTTAGATACAGAGTAATGCTCCCTCTACACTGTCCCCATCAAACACTCCCAGGACAGGTACAGCACGGGTTAGATACAGAGTAAATCTCCCACTACACTGTCCCCATCAAACACTCCCAGGACAGGTACAGCACGGGGTTAGATACAGAGTAAACTCCCTCTACACTGTCCCCATCAAACACTCCCAGGACAGGTACAGCACGGGGTTAGATACAGAGTAAACTCCCTCTACACTGTCCCCATCAAACACTCCTAGGACAGGTACAGCACGGGGTTAGATACAGAGTAAAACTCCCTCTACACTGTCCCCATCAAACACTCCCAGGACAGGCACAGCACTGGGTTAGATACAGAGTAAAGCTCCCTCTACACTGTCCCCATCAAACACTCCCAGGACAGGCACAGCACGGGGTTAGATACAGAGTAAAGCTCCCTCTACACTGTCCCCATCAAACACCCCCAGGACAGGTACAGCACGGGGTTAGATACAGAATAAAGCTCCCTCTATACTGTCCCCATCAAACACTCCCAGGACAGGTACAGCACGGGGTTAGAGACAGAGTAAAGCTCCCTCTACACTGTCCCCATCAAACACTCCCAGGACAGGTACAGCACGGGGTTAGATACAGAGTAAAACTCCCTCTACACTGTCCCCATCAAACACTCCCAGGACAGGTACAGCACGGGGTTAGATACAGAGTAAAACTCCCTCTACACTGTCCCCATCAAACACTCCCAGGACAGGCACAGCACGGGGTTAGATACAGAGTAAAGCTCCCTCTACACTGTCCCCATCAAACACCCCCAGGACAGGTACAGCACGGGGTTAGATACAGAATAAAGCTCCCTCTATACTGTCCCCATCAAACACTCCCAGGACAGGTACAGCACGGGGTTAGATACAGAGTAAAGCTCCCTCTACACTGTCCCCATCAAACACTCCCAGGACAGGCACAGCACGGGGTTAGATACAGAGTAAAGCTCCCTCTACACTGTCCCCATCAAACACTCCCAGGACAGATCCAGCACGGGGTTAGATACAGAGTAAAGCTCCCTCTACACTGTCCCCATCAAACACTCCCAGGACAGGTACAGCACGTGGTTAGATACAGAGTAAAGCTCCCTCTATCCTGTCCCCATCAAACACTCCCAGGACAGGACAGGTACAGGACGGGGTTAGATGCAGAGTAAAAGCTCCCTCTACACTGTCCCCATCAAACACTCCCAGGACAGGTACAGCACGGGGTTAGATACAGAGTAAAGCTCCCTCTACACTGTCCCCATCAAACACTCCCAGGACTGGTACAACACGGGGTTAGATACAGAGTAAAGATTCTTCTACACTGTCCCCATCAAACACTCCCAGGACAGTTACAGCACGGGGTTAGATACAGAGTAAAGCTCCCTCTACACTGTCCCCATCAAACTCCCCCAGGACAGGTACAGCACGGGGGTTGGATACAGAGTAAAGCTCCCTCCACACTGTCCTCATCAAACACTCCCAGGACAGGTACAGCACGGGGTTAGATACAGAGTAAACTCCCTCTACACTGTCCCCCATCAAACACTCCCAGGACAGGTACAGCACGGGGTTAGATACAGAGTAAAGCTCCCTCTACACTGTCCCCATCAAACACTCCCAGGACAGGTACAGCACGGGGTTAGATACAGAATAAAGCTCCCTCTATGCTGTCCCCATCAAACACTCCTAGGCCAGGTACAGCACGGGGTTAGATACAGAGTAATGCTCCCTCTACACTGTCCCCATCAAACACTCCCAGGACAGGTACAGCACGGGGTTAGATACAGAGTAAACTCCCTCTACACTGTCCCCATCAAACACTCCCAAGACAGGTACAGCACGGGGTTAGATACAGAGTAAACTCCCTCTACACTGTCCCCATCAAACACTCCCAGGACAGGTACAGCACGGGGTTAGATACAGAGTAAAGCTCCCTCTATCCTGTCCCCATCAAACACTCCCAGGACAGGACAGGTACAGGACGGGGTTAGATGCAGAGTAAAAGCTCCCTCTACACTGTCCCCATCAAACACTCCCAGGACAGGTACAGCACGGGGTTAGATACAGAGTAAAGCTCCCTCTACACTGTCCCCATCAAACACTCCCAGGACTGGTACAACACGGGGTTAGATACAGAGTAAAGATTCTTCTACACTGTCCCCATCAAACACTCCCAGGACAGTTACAGCACGGGGTTAGATACAGAGTAAAGCTCCCTCTACACTGTCCCCATCAAACTCCCCCAGGACAGGTACAGCACGGGGGTTGGATACAGAGTAAAGCTCCCTCCACACTGTCCTCATCAAACACTCCCAGGACAGGTACAGCACGGGGTTAGATACAGAGTAAACTCCCTCTACACTGTCCCCCATCAAACACTCCCAGGACAGGTACAGCACGGGGTTAGATACAGAGTAAAGCTCCCTCTACACTGTCCCCATCAAACACTCCCAGGACAGGTACAGCACGGGGTTAGATACAGAATAAAGCTCCCTCTATGCTGTCCCCATCAAACACTCCTAGGCCAGGTACAGCACGGGGTTAGATACAGAGTAATGCTCCCTCTACACTGTCCCCATCAAACACTCCCAGGACAGGTACAGCACGGGGTTAGATACAGAGTAAACTCCCTCTACACTGTCCCCATCAAACACTCCCAAGACAGGTACAGCACGGGGTTAGATACAGAGTAAACTCCCTCTACACTGTCCCCATCAAACACTCCCAGGACAGGTACAGCACGGGGTTAGATACAGAGTAAAGCTCCCTCTACACTGACCCCATCAAACACTCCCAGGACAGGCACAGCACGGGGTTAGATACAGAGTAAAGCTCCCTCTACACTGTCCCCATCAAACACCCCCAGGGCATGTACAGCACGGGGTTAGATACAGAATAAAGCTCCCTCTACACTGTCCCCATCAAACACTCCCAGGACAGGTACAGCACGGGTTAGATACATAGTAAAGCTCCCACTACACTGTCCCCATCAAACACTCCCAGGACAGGTACAGCACGGGGTTAGATACAAAGTAAACTACCTCTACACTGTCCCCATCAAACACACCCAGGACAGGTACAGCACGCGGTTAGATACAGAGTAAACTCCCTCTACACTGTCCCCATCAAACACTCCCAGGACAGGTACAGCACGGGGTTAGATACAGAGTAAATCTCCCTCTACACTGTCCCGATCAAACATTCCCAGGACAGGTACAGCAGATGGTCAGATACCGAGTAAAGCTCCCTCTACACTGTCCCCATCAAACACTCCCAGGACAGGTACAGCACGGGGTTAGATATAGAGTAAAGCTCCCTCTACACTGACCCCATCAAACACTCCCAGGACAGGTACAGCACGGGGATAGATACAGAGTAAAGCTCCCTCTACACTGTCCCCATCAAACACTCCCAGGACAGGTACAGCACGGGGTTAGATACAGAGTAAAGCTCCCTCTACACTGTCCCCATCAAACACTCCCAGGACAGGCACAGCACGGGGTTAGATACAGAGTAAAGCTCCCTCTACACTGTCCCCATCAAACACCCCCAGGACAGGCACAGCACGGGGTTAGATACAGAGTAAAGCTCCCTCTACACTGTCCCCATCAAACACTCCCAGGACAGGCACAGCACGGGGTTAGATACAGAGTAAAGCTCCCTCTACACTGTCCCCATCAAACACCCCCAGGACAGGTACAGCACGGGGTTAGATACAGAATAAAGCTCCCTCTATACTGTCCCCATCAAACACTCCCAGGACAGGTACAGCACGGGGTTAGAGACAGAGTAAAGCTCCCTCTACACTGTCCCCATCAAACACTCCCAGGACAGGTACAGCACGGGGTTAGATACAGAGTAAAACTCCCTCTACACTGTCCCCATCAAACACTCCCAGGACAGGTACAGCACGGGGTTAGATACAGAGTAAACTCCCTCTACACTGTCCCCATCAAACACTCCCAGGACAGGCACAGCACGGGGTTAGATACAGAGTAAATCTCCCTCTGCACTGTCCCCATCAAACACTCCCAGGACAGGTACAGCACGGGGTTAGATACAGAGTAAAGCTCCCTCTACACTGTCCCCATCAAACACTCCCAGGACAGGTACAGCACGGGGTTAGATACAGAGTAAAGCTCCCTCTACACTGTCCCCATCAAACACTCCCAGGACAGGCACAGCACGGGGTTAGATACAGAGTAAAGCTCCCTCCACAGTGTCCCCATCAAACACTCCCAGGACAGGTACAGCACGGGGTTAGATACAGAGTAAAGCTCCCTCTATACTGTCCCCATCAAACACTCCCAGGACAGGTACAGCACAGGGTTAGATACAGAGTAAAGCTTCCTCCACACTGGCCCCATCAAACACTCCCTGGACAGGTACAGCACGGGGTTAGATACAGAGTAAAGCTCCCTCTACACTGTCCCCATCAAACACCCCCAGGACAGGTACAGCACGGGGTTAGATACAGAATAAAGCTCCCTCTATACTGTCCTCATCAAACACTCCCAGGACAGGTACAGCACGGGGTTAGATAGAGAGTAAAGCTCCCTCCACACTGACCCCATCAAACACTCCCAGGACTGGTGCAGCACGGGGTTAGATACAGAGTAAAGCTCCCTCTACACTGTCCCCATCAAACACTCCCAGGACAGGTACAGCACGGGTTAGATACATAGTAAAGATCCCTCTACACTGTCCCCATCAAACACTCCCAGGACAGGTACAGCACGGGTTAGATACAGAGTAAAGCTCCCTCTACACTGTCCCCATCAAACACTCCCAGGACAGGTACAGCACGGGGTTAGATACAGAGTAAAGATCCCTCTACCCTGTCCCCATCAAACACTCCCAGGACAGGACAGGTACAGGACGGGGTTAGATGCAGAGTAAAGATCCCTCTACCCTGTCCCCATCAAACACTCCTAGGCCAGGTACAGCACGGGGTTAGATACAGAGTAATGCTCCCTCTACACTGTCCCCATCAAACACTCCCAGGACAGGTACAGCACGGGTTAGATACAGAGTAAATCTCCCACTACACTGTCCCCATCAAACACTCCCAGGACAGGTACAGCACGGGGTTAGATACAGAATAAACTCCCTCTACACTGTCCCCATCAAACACTCCCAGGACAGGTACAGCACGGGGTTAGATACAGAGTAAACTCCCTCTACACTGTCCCCATCAAACACTCCTAGGACAGGTACAGCACGGGGTTAGATACAGAGTAAAACTCCCTCTACACTGTCCCCATCAAACACTCCCAGGACAGGCACAGCACGGGGTTAGATACAGAGTAAAGCTCCCTCTACACTGTCCCCATCAAACACTCCCAGGACAGGCACAGCACGGGGTTAGAGACAGAGTAAAGCTCCCTCTACACTGTCCCCATCAAACACTCCCAGGACAGGTACAGCACGGGGTTAGATACAGAGTAAAACTCCCTCTACACTGTCCCCATCAAACACTCCCAGGACAGGTACAGCACGGGGTTAGATACAGAGTAAAACTCCCTCTACACTGTCCCCATCAAACACTCCCAGGACAGGCACAGCACGGGGTTAGATACAGAGTAAAGCTCCCTCTACACTGTCCCCATCAAACACCCCCAGGACAGGTACAGCACGGGGTTAGATACAGAATAAAGCTCCCTCTATACTGTCCCCATCAAACACTCCCAGGACAGGTACAGCACGGGGTTAGATACAGAGTAAAGCTCCCTCTACACTGTCCCCATCAAACACTCCCAGGACAGGCACAGCACGGGGTTAGATACAGAGTAAAGCTCCCTCTACACTGTCCCCATCAAACACTCCCAGGACAGATCCAGCACGGGGTTAGATACAGAGTAAAGCTCCCTCTACACTGTCCCCATCAAACACTCCCAGGACAGGTACAGCACGTGGTTAGATACAGAGTAAAGCTCCCTCTATCCTGTCCCCATCAAACACTCCCAGGACAGGACAGGTACAGGACGGGGTTAGATGCAGAGTAAAAGCTCCCTCTACACTGTCCCCATCAAACACTCCCAGGACAGGTACAGCACGGGGTTAGATACAGAGTAAAGCTCCCTCTACACTGTCCCCATCAAACACTCCCAGGACTGGTACAACACGGGGTTAGATACAGAGTAAAGATTCTTCTACACTGTACCCATCAAACACTCCCAGGACAGGTACAGCACGGGGTTAGATACAGAGTAAAGCTCCCTCTACACTGTCCCCATCAAACTCCCCCAGGACAGGTACAGCACGGGGGTTGGATACAGAGTAAAGCTCCCTCCACACTGTCCTCATCAAACACTCCCAGGACAGGTACAGCACGGGGTTAGATACAGAGTAAACTCCCTCTACACTGTCCCCCATCAAACACTCCCAGGACAGGTACAGCACGGGGTTAGATACAGAGTAAAGCTCCCTCTACACTGTCCCCATCAAACACTCCCAGGACAGGTACAGCACGGGGTTAGATACAGAATAAAGCTCCCTCTATGCTGTCCCCATCAAACACTCCTAGGCCAGGTACAGCACGGGGTTAGATACAGAGTAATGCTCCCTCTACACTGTCCCCATCAAACACTCCCAGGACAGGTACAGCACGGGGTTAGATACAGAGTAAACTCCCTCTACACTGTCCCCATCAAACACTCCCAAGACAGGTACAGCACGGGGTTAGATACAGAGTAAACTCCCTCTACACTGTCCCCATCAAACACTCCCAGGACAGGTACAGCACGGGGTTAGATACAGAGTAAAGCTCCCTCTACACTGACCCCATCAAACACTCCCAGGACAGGCACAGCACGGGGTTAGATACAGAGTAAAGCTCCCTCTACACTGTCCCCATCAAACACCCCCAGGGCATGTACAGCACGGGGTTAGATACAGAATAAAGCTCCCTCTACACTGTCCCCATCAAACACTCCCAGGACAGGTACAGCACGGGTTAGATACATAGTAAAGCTCCCACTACACTGTCCCCATCAAACACTCCCAGGACAGGTACAGCACGGGGTTAGATACAAAGTAAACTACCTCTACACTGTCCCCATCAAACACACCCAGGACAGGTACAGCACGCGGTTAGATACAGAGTAAACTCCCTCTACACTGTCCCCATCAAACACTCCCAGGACAGGTACAGCACGGGGTTAGATACAGAGTAAATCTCCCTCTACACTGTCCCGATCAAACATTCCCAGGACAGGTACAGCAGATGGTCAGATAACGAATA
The DNA here is from genome assembly GCF_047496885.1 of Scyliorhinus torazame. Classification (NCBI taxonomy): domain Eukaryota; kingdom Metazoa; phylum Chordata; class Chondrichthyes; order Carcharhiniformes; family Scyliorhinidae; genus Scyliorhinus; species Scyliorhinus torazame. The sequence goes on from NW_027308203.1 coordinate 55,451, forward strand.
AAGCTCCCTCTACACTGTCCCCATCAAACACTCCCAGGACAGGTACAGCACGGGGTTAGATATAGAGTAAAGCTCCCTCTACACTGACCCCATCAAACACTCCCAGGACAGGTACAGCACGGGGATAGATACAGAGTAAAGCTCCCTCTACACTGTCCCCATCAAACACTCCCAGGACAGGTACAGCACGGGGTTAGATACAGAGTAAAGCTCCCTCTACACTGTCCCCATCAAACACTCCCAGGACAGGTACAACACGGGGTTAGATACAGAGTAAAGCTCCCTCTTCACTGTCCCCATCAAACACTCCCAGGACAGGTACAGCACGGGGTTAGAGACAGAGTAAAGCTCCCTCTGCACTGTCCCCATCAAACACTCCCAGGACAGGTACAGCACGGGGTTAGATACAGAGTAAAGCTCCCTCGACACTGTCCCCATCAAACACTCCCAGGACAGGTACAGCACGGGGTTAGATACAGAGTAAAGCTCCCTCGACACTGTCCCCATCAAACACTCCCAGGACAGGTACAGCACGGGGTTAGATACAGAGTAAAGCTCCCTCTACACTGTCCCCCATCAAACGCTCCCAGGACAGGTACAGCACGGGGTTAGATACAGAGTAAAGCTCCCTCTACACTGTCCCCATCAAACACTCCCAGGACAGGTACAGCACGGGGTTAGATACAGAGTAAAGCTCCCTCGACACTGTCCCCATCAAACACTCCCAGGACAGGTACAGCACGGGGTTAGATACAGAGTAAAGCTCCCTCGACACTGTCCCCATCAAACACTCCCAGGACAGGTACAGCACGGGGTTAGATACAGAGTAAAGCTCCCTCTACACTGTCCCCCATCAAACACTCCCAGGACAGGTACAGCACGGGGTTAGATACAGAGTAAAGCTCCCTCTACACTGTCCCCATCAAACACTCCCAGGACAGGTACAGCATGGGGTTAGATACAGAGTAAAGCTCCCTCTACACTGTCCCCCATCAAACACTCCCAGGACAGGTACAGCACGGGGTTAGATACAGAGTAAAGCTCCCTCTACACTGTCCCCATCAAACACTCCCAGGACAGGCACAGCACGGGGCTAGATACAGAGTAAAGCTCCCTCTACACTGTCCTCATCAAACACTCCCAGGACAGGTACAGCACGGGGTTAGATACAGAGTAAACTCCCTCTACACTGTCCCCCATCAAACACTCCCAGGACAGGTACAGCACGGGGTTAGATACAGAGTAAAGCTCCCTCTACACTGTCCCCATCAAACACTCCCAGGACAGGTACAGCACGGGGTTAGATACAGAATAAAGCTCCCTCTATACTGTCCCCATCAAACACTCCTAGGCCAGGTACAGCACGGGGTTAGATACAGAGTAATGCTCCCTCTACACTGTCCCCATCAAACACTCCCAGGACAGGTACAGCACGGGGTTAGATACAGAGTAAACTCCCTCTACACTGTCCCCATCAAACACTCCCAAGACAGGTACAGCACGGGGTTAGATACAGAGTAAACTCCCTCTACACTGTCCCCATCAAACACTCCCAGGACAGGTACAGCACGGGGTTAGATACAGAGTAAAGCTCCCTCTACACTGTCCCCATCAAACACTCCCAGGACAGGCACAGCACGGGGTTAGATACAGAGTAAAGCTCCCTCTACACTGTCCCCATCAAACACCCCCAGGGCATGTACAGCACGGGGTTAGATACAGAATAAAGCTCCCTCTACACTGTCCCCATCAAACACTCCCAGGACAGGTACAGCACGGGTTAGATACATAGTAAAGCTCCCACTACACTGTCCCCATCAAACACTCCCAGGACAGGTACAGCACGGGGTTAGATACAAAGTAAACTACCTCTACACTGTCCCCATCAAACACACCCAGGACAGGTACAGCACGCGGTTAGATACAGAGTAAACTCCCTCTACACTGTCCCCATCAAACACTCCCAGGACAGGTACAGCACGGGGTTAGATACAGAGTAAATCTCCCTCTACACTGTCCCGATCAAACATTCCCAGGACAGGTACAGCAGATGGTCAGATACCGAGTAAAGCTCCCTCTACACTGTCCCCATCAAACACTCCCAGGACAGGTACAGCACGGGGTTAGATATAGAGTAAAGCTCCCTCTACACTGACCCCATCAAACACTCCCAGGACAGGTACAGCACGGGGATAGATACAGAGTAAAGCTCCCTCTACACTGTCCCCATCAAACACTCCCAGGACAGGTACAGCACGGGGTTAGATACAGAGTAAAGCTCCCTCTACACTGTCCCCATCAAACACTCCCAGGACAGGTACAACACGGGGTTAGATACAGAGTAAAGCTCCCTCTTCACTGTCCCCATCAAACACTCCCAGGACAGGTACAGCACGGGGTTAGAGACAGAGTAAAGCTCCCTCTGCACTGTCCCCATCAAACACTCCCAGGACAGGTACAGCACGGGTTTAGATACAGAGTAAAGCTCCCTCGACACTGTCCCCATCAAACACTCCCAGGACAGGTACAGCACGGGGTTAGATACAGAGTAAAGCTCCCTCGACACTGTCCCCATCAAACACTCCCAGGACTGGTACAGCACGGGGTTAGATACAGAGTAAAGCTCCCTCTACACTGTCCCCCATCAAACGCTCCCAGGACAGGTACAGCACGGGGTTAGATACAGAGTAAAGCTCCCTCTACACTGTCCCCATCAAACACTCCCAGGACAGGTACAGCACGGGGTTAGATACAGAGTAAAGCTCCCTCGACACTGTCCCCATCAAACACTCCCAGGACAGGTACAGCACGGGGTTAGATACAGAGTAAAGCTCCCTCGACACTGTCCCCCATCAAACGCTCCCAGGACAGGTACAGCACGGGGTTAGATACAGAGTAAAGCTCCCTCTACACTGTCCCCATCAAACACTCCCAGGACAGGTACAGCACGGGGTTAGATACAGAGTAAAGCTCCCTCGACACTGTCCCCATCAAACACTCCCAGGACAGGTACAGCACGGGGTTAGATACAGAGTAAAGCTCCCTCTACACTGTCCCCCATCAAACACTCCCAGGACAGGTACAGCACGGGGTTAGATACAGAGTAAAGCTCCCTCTACACTGTCCCCATCAAACACTCCCAGGACAGGTACAGCATGGGGTTAGATACAGAGTAAAGCTCCCTCTACACTGTCCCCATCAAACACTCCCAGGACAGGTACAGCACGGGGGTTGGATACAGAGTAAAGCTCCCTCCACACTGTCCTCATCAAACACTCCCAGGACAGGTACAGCACGGGGTTAGATACAGAGTAAACTCCCTCTACACTGTCCCCCATCAAACACTCCCAGGACAGGTACAGCACGGGGTTAGATACAGAGTAAAGCTCCCTCTACACTGTCCCCATCAAACACTCCCAGGACAGGCACAGCACGGGGCTAGATACAGAGTAAAGCTCCCTCTACACTGTCCTCATCAAACACTCCCAGGACAGGTACAGCACGGGGTTAGATACAGAGTAAACTCCCTCTACACTGTCCCCCATCAAACACTCCCAGGACAGGTACAGCACGGGGTTAGATACAGAGTAAAGCTCCCTCTACACTGTCCCCATCAAACACTCCCAGGACAGGTACAGCACGGGGTTAGATACAGAATAAAGCTCCCTCTATACTGTCCCCATCAAACACTCCTAGGCCAGGTACAGCACGGGGTTAGATACAGAGTAATGCTCCCTCTACACTGTCCCCATCAAACACTCCCAGGACAGGTACAGCACGGGGTTAGATACAGAGTAAACTCCCTCTACACTGTCCCCATCAAACACTCCCAAGACAGGTACAGCACGGGGTTAGATACAGAGTAAACTCCCTCTACACTGTCCCCATCAAACACTCCCAGGACAGGTACAGCACGGGGTTAGATACAGAGTAAAGCTCCCTCTACACTGTCCCCATCAAACACTCCCAGGACAGGCACAGCACGGGGTTAGATACAGAGTAAAGCTCCCTCTACACTGTCCCCATCAAACACCCCCAGGGCATGTACAGCACGGGGTTAAATACAGAATAAAGCTCCCTCTACACTGTCCCCATCAAACACTCCCAGGACAGGTACAGCACGGGTTAGATACATAGTAAAGCTCCCACTACACTGTCCCCATCAAACACTCCCAGGACAGGTACAGCACGGGGTTAGATACAAAGTAAACTACCTCTACACTGTCCCCATCAAACACACCCAGGACAGGTACAGCACGCGGTTAGATACAGAGTAAACTCCCTCTACACTGTCCCCATCAAACACTCCCAGGACAGGTACAGCACGGGGTTAGATACAGAGTAAATCTCCCTCTACACTGTCCCGATCAAACATTCCCAGGACAGGTACAGCAGGTGGTCAGATACCGAGTAAAGCTCCCTCTACACTGTCCCCATCAAACACTCCCAGGACAGGTACAGCACGGGGTTAGATATAGAGTAAAGCTCCCTCTACACTGTCCCCATCAAACACTCCCAGGACAGGTACAGCACGGGGATAGATACAGAGTAAACCTCCCTCTACACTGTCCCCATCAAACACTCCCAGGACAGGTACAGCACGGGGTTAGATACAGAGTAAAGCTCCCTCTACACTGTCCCCATCAAACACTCCCAGGACAGGTACAACACGGGGTTAGATACAGAGTAAAGCTCCCTCTTCACTGTCCCCATCAAACACTCCCAGGACAGGTACAGCACGGGGTTAGAGACAGAGTAAAGCTCCCTCTGCACTGTCCCCATCAAACACTCCCAGGACAGGTACAGCACGGGGTTAGATACAGAGTAAAGCTCCCTCGACACTGTCCCCATCAAACACTCCCAGGACAGGTACAGCACGGGGTTAGATACAGAGTAAAGCTCCCTCGACACTGTCCCCATCAAACACTCCCAGGACAGGTACAGCACGGGGTTAGATACAGAGTAAAGCTCCCTCTACACTGTCCCCCATCAAACGCTCCCAGGACAGGTACAGCACGGGGTTAGATACAGAGTAAAGCTCCCTCTACACTGTCCCCATCAAACACTCCCAGGACAGGTACAGCACGGGGTTAGATACAGAGTAAAGCTCCCTCGACACTGTCCCCATCAAACACTCCCAGGACAGGTACAGCACGGGGTTAGATACAGAGTAAAGCTCCCTCGACACTGTCCCCATCAAACACTCCCAGGACAGGTACAGCACGGGGTTAGATACAGAGTAAAGCTCCCTCTACACTGTCCCCCATCAAACACTCCCAGGACAGGTACAGCACGGGGTTAGATACAGAGTAAAGCTCCCTCTACACTGTCCCCATCAAACACTCCCAGGACAGGTACAGCATGGGGTTAGATACAGAGTAAAGCTCCCTCTACACTGTCCCCATCAAACACTCCCAGGACAGGTACAGCACGGGGGTTGGATACAGAGTAAAGCTCCCTCCACACTGTCCTCATCAAACACTCCCAGGACAGGTACAGCACGGGGTTAAATACAGAGTAAACTCCCTCTACACTGTCCCCCATCAAACACTCCGAGGACAGGTACAGCACGGGGTTAGATACAGAGTAAAGCTCCCTCTACACTGTCCCCATCAAACACTCCCAGGACAGGTACAGCACGGGGTTAGATACAGAATAAAGCTCCCTCTATACTGTCCCCATCAAACACTCCTAGGCCAGGTACAGCACGGGGTTAGATACAGAGTAAACTCCCTCTACACTGTCCCCATCAAACACTCCCAGGACAGGCACAGCACGGGGTTAGATACAGAGTAAAGCTCCCTCTACACTGTCCCCATCAAACACTCCCAGGACAGGCACAGCACGGGGCTAGATACAGAGTAAAGCTCCCTCTACACTGTCCTCATCAAACACTCCCAGGACAGGTACTGCACGGGGTTAGATACAGAGTAAAGCTCCCTCTACACTGTCCCCATCAAACACTCCCAGGACAGGTACAGCACGGGGTTAGATACAGAGTAAACTCCCTCTACACTGTCCCCCATCAAACACTCCCAGGACAGGTACAGCACAGGGTTAGATACAGAGTAAAGCTCCCTCTACACTGTCCCCATCAAACACTCCCAGGACAGGTACAGCACGGGGTTAGATACAGAATAAAGCTCCCTCTATACTGTCCCCATCAAACACTCCTAGGCCAGGTACAGCACGGGGTTAGATACAGAGTAAAGCTCCCTCTACACTGTCCCCATCAAACACTCCCAGGACAGGTACAGCACGGGGTTAGATACAGAGTAAACTCCCTCTACACTGTCCCCATCAAACACTCCCAAGACAGGTACAGCACGGGGTTAGATACAGAGTAAACTCCCTCTACACTGTCCCCATCAAACACTCCCAGGACAGGTACAGCACGGGGTTAGATACAGAGTAAAGCTCCCTCTACACTGTCCCCATCAAACACTCCCAGGACAGGCACAGCACGGGGTTAGATACAGAGTAAAGCTCCCTCTACACTGTCCCCATCAAACACCCCCAGGGCAGGTAGAGCACGGGGTTAGATACAGAATAAAGCTCCCTTTACACTGTCCCCATCAAACACTCCCAGGAAAGGTACAGCACGGGTTAGATACATAGTAAAGCTCCCACTACACTGTCCCCATCAAACACTCCCAGGACAGGTACAGCACGGGGTTAGATACAAAGTAAACTACCTCTACACTGTCCCCATCAAACACACCCAGGACAGGTACAGCACGGGGTTAGATACAGAGTAATGCTCCCTCTACACTGTCCCCATCAAACACTCCCAGGACAGGTACAGCACGGGGTTAGATACAGAGTAAACTCCCTCTACACTGTCCCCATCAAACACTCCCAAGACAGGTACAGCACGGGGTTAGATACAGAGTAAACTCCCTCTACACTGTCCCCATCAAACACTCCCAGGACAGGTACAGCACGGGGTTAGATACAGAGTAAAGCTCCCTCTACACTGTCCCCATCAAACACTCCCAGGACTGGTACAACACGGGGTTAGATACAGAGTAAAGATTCTTCTACACTGTCCCCATCAAACACTCCCAGGACAGGTACAGCACGGGGTTAGATACAGAGTAAAGCTCCCTCTACACTGTCCCCATCAAACACTCCCAGGACAGGTACAGCACGGGGTTAAATAAAGAGTAAAGCTCCCTCTACACTGTCCCCATCAAACACTCCCAGGACAGGTACAGCACGGGGTTAGATACAGAGTAAAGCTCCCTCGACACTGTCCCCATCAAACACTCCCAGGACAGGTACAGCACGGGGTTAGATACAGAGTAAAGCTCCCTCGACACTGTCCCCATCAAACACTCCCAGGACAGGTACAGCACGGGGTTAGATACAGAGTAAAGCTCCCTCTACACTGTCCCCCATCAAACACTCCCAGGACAGGTACAGCACGGGGTTAGATACAGAGTAAAGCTCCCTCTACACTGTCCCCATCAAACACTCCCAGGACAGGTACAGCATGGGGTTAGATACAGAGTAAAGCTCCCTCTACACTGTCCCCATCAAACACTCCCAGGACAGGTACAGCACGGGGGTTGGATACAGAGTAAAGCTCCCTCCACACTGTCCTCATCAAACACTCCCAGGACAGGTACAGCACGGGGTTAGATACAGAGTAAACTCCCTCTACACTGTCCCCCATCAAACACTCCGAGGACAGGTACAGCACGGGGTTAGATACAGAGTAAAGCTCCCTCTACACTGTCCCCATCAAACACTCCCAGGACAGGTACAGCACGGGGTTAGATACAGAATAAAGCTCCCTCTATACTGTCCCCATCAAACACTCCTAGGCCAGGTACAGCACGGGGTTAGATACAGAGTAAACTCCCTCTACACTGTCCCCATCAAACACTCCCAGGACAGGCACAGCACGGGGTTAGATACAGAGTAAAGCTCCCTCTACACTGTCCCCATCAAACACTCCCAGGACAGGCACAGCACGGGGCTAGATACAGAGTAAAGCTCCCTCTACACTGTCCTCATCAAACACTCCCAGGACAGGTACAGCACGGGGTTAGATACAGAGTAAACTCCCTCTACACTGTCCCCCATCAAACACTCCCAGGACAGGTACAGCACGGGGTTAGATACAGAGTAAAGCTCCCTCTACACTGTCCCCATCAAACACTCCCAGGACAGGTACAGCACGGGGTTAGATACAGAATAAAGCTCCCTCTATACTGTCCCCATCAAACACTCCTAGGCCAGGTACAGCACGGGGTTAGATACAGAGTAAAGCTCCCTCTACACTGTCCCCATCAAACACTCCCAGGACAGGTACAGCACGGGGTTAGATACAGAGTAAACTCCCTCTACACTGTCCCCATCAAACACTCCCAAGACAGGTACAGCACGGGGTTAGATACAGAGTAAACTCCCTCTACACTGTCCCCATCAAACACTCCCAGGACAGGTACAGCACGGGGTTAGATACAGAGTAAAGCTCCCTCTACACTGTCCCCATCAAACACTCCCAGGACAGGCACAGCACGGGGTTAGATACAGAGTAAAGCTCCCTCTACACTGTCCCCATCAAACACCCCCAGGGCAGGTACAGCACGGGGTTAGATACAGAATAAAGCTCCCTTTACACTGTCCCCATCAAACACTCCCAGGAAAGGTACAGCACGGGTTAGATACATAGTAAAGCTCCCTCTACACTGTCCCCATCAAACACTCCCAAGACAGGTACAGCACGGGGTTAGATACAGAGTAAACTCCCTCTACACTGTCCCCATCAAACACTCCCAGGACAGGTACAGCACGGGGTTAGATACAGAGTAAAGCTCCCTCTACACTGTCCCCATCAAACACTCCCAGGACTGGTACAACACGGGGTTAGATACAGAGTAAAGATTCTTCTACACTGTCCCCATCAAACACTCCCAGGACAGGTACAGCACGGGGTTAGATACAGAGTAAAGCTCCCTCTACACTGTCCCCATCAAACACTCCCAGGACAGGTACAGCACGGGGTTAAATAAAGAGTAAAGCTCCCTCTACACTGTCCCCATCAAACACTCCCAGGACAGGGACAGCACAGGGCTAGATACAGAGTAAAGCTCCCTCTACACTGTCCCCATCAAACACTCCCAGGACAGGTACAGCACGGGGTTAGATACAGAGTAAAGCTCCCTCTACACTGTCCCCATCAAACACTCCCAGGACAGGTACAGCACGGGGTTAGATACAGAGTAAAGCTCCCTCGACACTGTCCCCATCAAACACTCCCATGACAGGTACAGCACGAGGTTAGATACCGGGTAAAGCTCACTCCACACTGTCCCCATCAAACACTCCCAGGACAGGTACAGCACGGGGTTAGATACAGAGTAAAGCTCCCTCTAAACTGTCCCCATCAAACACTCCCAGGACAGGTACAGCACGGGGTTAGATACAGAGCAAAGCTCCCTCTACACTGTCCCCATCAAACACTCACAGGACAGGTACAGCACGTGGCTAGATACAGAGTAAAGTTCCCTCTACCCTGTCCCCATCAAACACTCCCAGGACAGGACAGGTACAGGACGGGGTTAAATGCAGAGTAAAGCTCCCTCTACACTGTCCCCATCAAACGCTCCCAGGACAGGTACAGCACGGGTTAGATAGAGAGTAAAGCTCCCTCTGCACTGTCCCCATCAAACACTCCCAGGAAAGGTACAGCACGGGTTCGATACAGAGTAAAGCTCCGTCTACACTGTCCCCATCAAACACTCCCAGGACAGGTACAGCACGGGGTTAGATACAGAGTAAAGCTCCCTCTACACTGACCCATCAAAAACTCCCAGGAAAGGTACAGCACGGGTTCGATACAGAGTAAAGCTCCCTCTACACTGTCCCCATCAAACACTCCCAGGACAGGTACAGCACGGGGTTAGATACAGAGTAAAGCTCCGTCTACACTGTCCCCATCAAACACTCCCAGGACAGGTACAGCACGGGGTTAGATACAGAGTAAAGCTCCCTCTACACTGTCCCCATCAAACACTCCCAGGACAGGACAGGTACAGCACGGGGTTAGATACAGAGTAAAGCTCCCTCTACCCTGTCCCCATCAAACACTCCCAGGACAGGTACAGCACGGGGTTAGATACAGAGTAAAGCTCCCTCTACACTGTCCCCATCAAACACTCCCAGGACTGGTACAACACAGGGTTAGATACAGAGTAAAGATCCCTCTACACTGTCCCCATCAAACACTCGCAGTACAGGTACAGCACGGGGTTAGATACAGAGTAAAGCTCCCTCAACACTGTCCCCATCAAACCTCCCAGGACAGGTGCAGCACGGGGGTTGGATACAGAGTAAAGCTCCCTCCACACTGTCCTCATCAAACACTCCCAGGACAGGTACAGCACGGGGTTAGATACAGAGTAAACTCCCTCTACACTGTCCCCCATCAAACACTCCCAGGACAGGTACAGCACGGGGTTAAATAAAGAGTAAAGCTCCCTCTACACTGTCCCCATCAAACACTCCCAGGACAGGTACAGCACTGGGTTAGATACAGAGTAAAGCTCCCTCTACACTTTCCCCATCAAACACTCCCAGGCCAGGTACAGCACGGGGTTAGATGCAGAATAAAGCTCTCTTTATACTGTCCCCATCAAACACTCCTAGGCCAGGTACAGCGCGGGGTTAGATACAGAGTAATGCTCCCTCTACACTGTCCCCATCAAACACTCCCAGGACAGGTACAGCACGGGGTTAGATACAGAGTAAAGCTCCCTCTACAGTGTCCCCATCAAACACCCCCAGGACAGGTACAGCACGGGGTTAGATACAGAATAAAGCTCCCTCTGCACTGTCCCCATCAAACACTCCCAGGGCAGGTACAGCACGGGGATAGATACAGAGTAAGGCTCCCTCTACACTGTCCCCATCAAACACTCCCAGGACAGGCACAGCACGGGGTTAGATACAGAGTAAGGCTCCCTCTACACTGTCCCCATCAAACACTCCCAAAACAGGTACAGCACGGAGTTAGATACAGAGTAAAGCTCCCTCCACACTGTCCCCATCAAACACTCCCAGGACAGGTACAGCACAGGGTTAGATACAGAGTAAAGCTCCCTCTACACTGTCCCCATCAAACACTCCCTGGACAGGTGCAGCACGGGGTTAGATACAGAGTAAAGCTCCCTCTACACTGTCCCCATCAAAAACTCCCAGGACAGGTACAGCGCGGGGTTAGATACAGAGTAATGCTCCCTCTACACTGTCCCCATCAAACACTCCCAGGACAGGTACAGCACGAGGTTAGATACAGAGTAAAGCTCCCTCCACACTGTTCTCATCAAACACTCCCAGGACAGGTACAGCACGGGGTTAGATACAGAGTAAACACCCTCTGCACTGTCCCCCATCAAACACTCCCAGGACAGGTACAGCACGGGGTTAAATAAAGAGTAAAGCTCCCTCTACACTGTCCCCATCAAACACTCCCAGGACAGGTACAGCACTGGGTTAGATACAGAGTAAAGCTCCCTCTACACTGTCCCCATCAAACACTCCCAGGCCAGGTACAGCACGGGGTTAGATACAGAGTAAAGCTCCCTCTACACTGTCCCCATCAAAAACTCCCAGGACAGGAACAGCACGGGGTTAGATACAGAATAAAGCTCCCTCGATACTGTCCCCATCAAACACTCCTAGGCCAGGTACAGCACGGGGTTAGATACAGAGTAATGCTCCCTCTACACTGTCCCCATCAAACACTCCCAGGACAGGAACGGCACGGGGTTAGATACAGAGTAAAGCTTCCTCTACACTGTCCCCACCAAACACTCCCAGGACAGGTACAGCACGGGGTTAGATACAGAGTAAAGCTCCCTCTACACTGTCCCCACCAAACACTCCCAGGAGAGGTACAGCACGGGGTTAGATACAGAGTAAAGCTCCCTCTATACTGTCCCCATCAAACACTCACTGGACAGGTACAGCACGGGGTTAGATACAGAGTAAAGCTCCCTCTACACTGTCCCCATCAAACACTCCCAGGTCAGGTACAACACGGGGTTAGATACAGAGTAAATCTCCCTCTGCACTGTCCCCATCAAACACTCCCAGGACAGGTACAGCACGGGGTTAGATACAGAGTAAAGCTCCCTCTACACTGTCCCCATCAAACACTCCCAGGACAGGTACAGGACGGGGTTAGATACAGAGTAAAGCTCCCTCTACACTGTCCCCATCAAACACTCACAGGACAGGCACAGCACGGGGTTAGATACAGAGTAAAGCTCCCTCCACACTGTCCCCATCAAACACTCCCAGGACAGGTACAGCACGGGGTTAGATACAGAGTAAAGCTCCCTCTATACTGTCCCCATCAAACACTCCCAGGACAGGTACAGCACAGGGTTAGATACAGAGTAAATCTCCCTCCACACTGGCCCCATCAAACACTCCCTGGACAGGTACAGCACGGGGTTAGATACAGAGTAAAGCTCCCTCTACACTGTCCCCATCAAACACTCACTGGACAGGTACAGCACGGGGTTAGATACAGAGTAATGCTCCCTCTACACTGTCCCCATCAAACACTCCCAGGACAGGTACGGCACGGGGTTAGATACAGAGTAAAGCTTCCTCTACACTGTCCCCACCAAACACTCCCAGGACAGGTACAGCACGGGGTTAGATACAGAGTAAAGCTCCCTCTACACTGTCCCCACCAAACACTCCCAGGACAGGTACAGCACGCGGTTAGATACAGAGTAAAGCTCCCTCTATACTGTCCCCATCAAACACTCACTGGACAGGTACAGCACGGGGTTAGATACAGAGTAAAGCTCCCTCTACACTGTCCCCATCAAACACTCCCAGGTCAGGTACAACACGGGGTTAGATACAGAGTAAATCTCCCTCTGCACTGTCCCCATCAAACACTCCCAGGACAGGTACAGCACGGGGTTAGATACAGAGTAAAGCTCCCTCTACACTGTCCCCATCAAACACTCCCAGGACAGGTACAGGACGGGGTTAGATACAGAGTAAAGCTCCCTCTACACTGTCCCCATCAAACACTCACAGGACAGGCACAGCACGGGGTTAGATACAGAGTAAAGCTCCCTCCACACTGTCCCCATCAAACACTCCCAGGACAGGTACAGCACGGGGTTAGATACAGAGTAAAGCTCCCTCTATACTGTCCCCATCAAACACTCCCAGGACAGGTACAGCACAGGGTTAGATACAGAGTAAAGCTCCCTCCACACTGGCCCCATCAAACACTCCCTGGACAGGTACAGCACGGGGTTAGATACAGAGTAAAGCTCCCTCTACACTGTCCCCATCAAACACCCCCAGGACAGGTACAGCACGGGGTTAGATACAGAATAAAGCTCCCTCTATACTGTCCTCATCAAACACTCCCAGGACAGGTACAGCACGGGGTTAGATACAGAGTAAAGCTCCCTCGACACTGTCCCCATCAAACAATGCCAGGACAGGTACAGCACGGGGTTAGATACAGAGTAAAGCTCCCACGACACTGTCCCCATCAAACACTCCCAGGACAGGTACAGCACGGGGTTAGATACAGAGTAAACTACCTCTGCACTGTCCCCATCAAACACTCCCAGGACAGGTACAGCACGGGGTTAGATACAGAGTAAAGCTCCCTCTACCCTGTCCGCATCAAACACTCCCAGGACAGGACAGGTACAGGACGGGGTTAGATGCAGAGTAAAGCTCCCTCTACACTGTCCCCATCAAACACTCCCAGGACAGGTACTGCACGGGGTTAGATACAGAGTAAAGCTCCCTCTACACTGTCCCCATCAAACACTCCCAGGACTGGTACAACACGGGGTTAGATACAGAGTAAACATCCCTCTACACTGTCCCCATCAAACACTCCCAGGACAGGTACAGCACGGGGTTAGATACAGAATAAAGCTCCCTCTATACTGTCCCCATCAAACACTCCCAGGACAGGTACAGCACGGGGTTAGATACAGAGTAAGGCTCCCTCTACACTGTCCCCATCAAACACTCCCAGGACAGGTACAGCACGGGGTTAGATACAGAGTAAAGCTCCCTCTACACTGTCCCCATCAAACTCCCCCAGGACAGGTACAGCACGGGGGTTGGATACAGAGTAAAGCTCCCTCAAAACTGTCCTCATCAAACACTCCCAGGACAGGTGCAGCACGGGGTTAGATACAGAGTAAACTCCCTCCACACTGTCCCCCATCAAACACTCCCAGGACAGGTACAGCACGAGGTTAAATCAAGAGTAAAGCTCCCTCTACACTGTCCCCATCAAACACTCCTAGGCAAGGTACAGCGCGGGGTTAGATACAGAGTAATGCTCCCTCTATACTGTCCCCATCAAACACTCCCAGGACAGGTACAGCACGGGGTTAGATACAGAGTAAAGCTCCCTCTACAGTGTCCCCATCAAACACCCCCAGGACAGGTACAGCACGGGGTTAGATACAGAATAAAGCTCCCTCTATACTGTCCCCATCAAACACTCCCAGGACAGGTAAAGCACGGGGTTAGATACAGAGTAAAGCTCCCTCTACACTGTCCCCATCAAACACTCCCAGGACAGGCACAGCACGGGGTTAGATACAGAGTAAGGCTCCCTCTACACTGTCCCCATCAAACACTCCCAGAACAGGTACAGCACGGAGTTAGATACAGAGTAAAGCTCCCTCCACACTGTCCCCATCAAACACTCCCAGGACAGGTACAGCACAGGGTTAGATACAGAGTAAAGCTCCCTCTACACTGTCCCCATCAAACACTCCCTGGACAGGTGCAGCACGGGGTTAGATACAGAGTAAAGCTCCCTCTACACTGTCCCCATCAAAAACTCCCAGGACAGGTACAGCGCGGGGTTAGATACAGAGTAATGCTCCCTCTACACTGTCCCCATCAAACACTCCCAGGACAGGTACAGCACGAGGTTAGATACAGAGTAAAGCTCCCTCCACATTGTTCTCATCAAACACTCCCAGGACAGGTACAGCACGGGGTTAGATACAGAGTAAACTCCCTCTGCACTGTCCCCCATCAAACACTCCCAGGACAGGTACAGCACGGGGTTAAATAAAGAGTAAAGCTCCCTCTACACTGTCCCCATCAAACACTCCCAGGACAGGTACAGCACTGGGTTAGATACAGAGTAAAGCTCCCTCTACACTGTCCCCATCAAACACTCCCAGGCCAGGTACAGCACGGGGTTAGATACAGAGAAAAGCTCCCTCTACACTGTCCCCATCAAAAACTCCCAGGACAGGAACAGCATGGGGTTAGATACAGAATAAAGCTCCCTCGATACTGTCCCCATCAAACACTCCTAGGCCAGGTACAGCACGGGGTTAGATACAGAGTAATGCTCCCTCTACACTGTCCCCATCAAACACTCCCAGGACAGGTACGGCACGGGGTTAGATACAGAATAAAGCTCCCTCGATACTGTCCCCATCAAACACTCCTAGGCCAGGTACAGCACGGGGTTAGATACAGAGTAATGCTCCCTCTACACTGTCCCCATCAAACACTCCCAGGACAGGTACGGCACGGGGTTAGATACAGAGTAAAGCTTCCTCTACACTGTCCCCACCAAACACTCCCAGGACAGGTACAGCACGGGGTTAGATACAGTGTAAAGCTCCCTCTACACTGTCCCCACCAAACACTCCCAGGACAGGTACAGCACGGGGTTAGATACAGAGTAAAGCTCCCTCTATACTGTCCCCATCAAACACTCACTGGACAGGTACAGCACGGGGTTAGATACAGAGTAAAGCTCCCTCTACACTGTCCCCATCAAACACTCCCAGGTCAGGTACAACACGGGGTTAGATACAGAGTAAATCTCCCTCTGCACTGTCCCCATCAAACACTCCCAGGACAGGTACAGCACGGGGTTAGATACAGAGTAAAGCTCCCTCTACACTGTCCCCATCAAACACTCCCAGGACAGGCACAGCACGGGGTTAGATACAGAGTAAAGCTCCCTCTACACTGTCCCCATCAAACACTCCCAGGACAGGCACAGCACGGGGCTAGATACAGAGTAAAGCTCCCTCTACACTGTCCTCATCAAACACTCCCAGGACAGGTACTGCACGGGGTTAGATACAGAGTAAAGCTCCCTCTACACTGTCCCCATCAAACACTCCCAGGACAGGTACAGCACGGGGTTAGATACAGAGTAAACTCCCTCTACACTGTCCCCCATCAAACACTCCCAGGACAGGTACAGCACGGGGTTAGATACAGAGTAAAGCTCCCTCTACACTGTCCCCATCAAACACTCCCAGGACAGGCACAGCACGGGGTTAGATACAGAATAAAGCTCCCTCTATACTGTCCCCATCAAACACTCCTAGGCCAGGTACAGCACGGGGTTAGATACAGAGTAAAGCTCCCTCTACACTGTCCCCATCAAACACTCCCAGGACAGGTACAGCACGGGGTTAGATACAGAGTAAACTCCCTCTACACTGTCCCCATCAAACACTCCCAAGACAGGTACAGCACGGGGTTAGATACAGAGTAAACTCCCTCTACACTGTCCCCATCAAACACTCCCAGGACAGGTACAGCACGGGGTTAGATACAGAGTAAAGCTCCCTCTACACTGTCCCCATCAAACACTCCCAGGACAGGCACAGCACGGGGTTAGATACAGAGTAAAGCTCCCTCTACACTGTCCCCATCAAACACCCCCAGGGCAGGTAGAGCACGGGGTTAGATACAGAATAAAGCTCCCTTTACACTGTCCCCATCAAACACTCCCAGGAAAGGTACAGCACGGGTTAGATACATAGTAAAGCTCCCACTACACTGTCCCCATCAAACACTCCCAGGACAGGTACAGCACGGGGTTAGATACAAAGTAAACTACCTCTACACTGTCCCCATCAAACACACCCAGGACAGGTACAGCACGGGGTTAGATACAGAGTAATGCTCCCTCTACACTGTCCCCATCAAACACTCCCAGGACAGGTACAGCACGGGGTTAGATACAGAGTAAACTCCCTCTACACTGTCCCCATCAAACACTCCCAAGACAGGTACAGCACGGGGTTAGATACAGAGTAAACTCCCTCTACACTGTCCCCATCAAACACTCCCAGGACAGGTACAGCACGGGGTTAGATACAGAGTAAAGCTCCCTCTACACTGTCCCCATCAAACACTCCCAGGACTGGTACAACACGGGGTTAGATACAGAGTAAAGATTCTTCTACACTGTCCCCATCAAACACTCCCAGGACAGGTACAGCACGGGGTTAGATACAGAGTAAAGCTCCCTCTACACTGTCCCCATCAAACACTCCCAGGACAGGTACAGCACGGGGTTAAATAAAGAGTAAAGCTCCCTCTACACTGTCCCCATCAAACACTCCCAGGACAGGTACAGCACGGGGTTAGATACAGAGTAAAGCTCCCTCGACACTGTCCCCATCAAACACTCCCAGGAAAGGTACAGCACGGGGTTAGATACAGAGTAAAGCTCCCTCGACACTGTCCCCATCAAACACTCCCAGGACAGGTACAGCACGGGGTTAGATACAGAGTAAAGCTCCCTCTACACTGTCCCCCATCAAACACTCCCAGGACAGGTACAGCACGGGGTTAGATACAGAGTAAAGCTCCCTCTACACTGTCCCCATCAAACACTCCCAGGACAGGTACAGCATGGGGTTAGATACAGAGTAAAGCTCCCTCTACACTGTCCCCATCAAACACTCCCAGGACAGGTACAGCACGGGGGTTGGATACAGAGTAAAGCTCCCTCCACACTGTCCTCATCAAACACTCCCAGGACAGGTACAGCACGGGGTTAGATACAGAGTAAACTCCCTCTACACTGTCCCCCATCAAACACTCCGAGGACAGGTACAGCACGGGGTTAGATACAGAGTAAAGCTCCCTCTACACTGTCCCCATCAAACACTCCCAGGACAGGTACAGCACGGGGTTAGATACAGAATAAAGCTCCCTCTATACTGTCCCCATCAAACACTCCTAGGCCAGGTACAGCACGGGGTTAGATACAGAGTAAACTCCCTCTACACTGTCCCCATCAAACACTCCCAGGACAGGCACAGCACGGGGTTAGATACAGAGTAAAGCTCCCTCTACACTGTCCCCATCAAACACTCCCAGGACAGGCACAGCACGGGGCTAGATACAGAGTAAAGCTCCCTCTACACTGTCCTCATCAAACACTCCCAGGACAGGTACAGCACGGGGTTAGATACAGAGTAAACTCCCTCTACACTGTCCCCCATCAAACACTCCCAGGACAGGTACAGCACGGGGTTAGATACAGAGTAAAGCTCCCTCTACACTGTCCCCATCAAACACTCCCAGGACAGGTACAGCACGGGGTTAGATACAGAATAAAGCTCCCTCTATACTGTCCCCATCAAACACTCCTAGGCCAGGTACAGCACGGGGTTAGATACAGAGTAAAGCTCCCTCTACACTGTCCCCATCAAACACTCCCAGGACAGGTACAGCACGGGGTTAGATACAGAGTAAACTCCCTCTACACTGTCCCCATCAAACACTCCCAAGACAGGTACAGCACGGGGTTAGATACAGAGTAAACTCCCTCTACACTGTCCCCATCAAACACTCCCAGGACAGGTACAGCACGGGGTTAGATACAGAGTAAAGCTCCCTCTACACTGTCCCCATCAAACACTCCCAGGACAGGCACAGCACGGGGTTAGATACAGAGTAAAGCTCCCTCTACACTGTCCCCATCAAACACCCCCAGGGCAGGTACAGCACGGGGTTAGATACAGAATAAAGCTCCCTTTACACTGTCCCCATCAAACACTCCCAGGAAAGGTACAGCACGGGTTAGATACATCGTAAAGCTCCCTCTACACTGTCCCCATCAAACACTCCCAAGACAGGTACAGCACGGGGTTAGATACAGAGTAAACTCCCTCTACACTGTCCCCATCAAACACTCCCAGGACAGGTACAGCACGGGGTTAGATACAGAGTAAAGCTCCCTCTACACTGTCCCCATCAAACACTCCCAGGACTGGTACAACACGGGGTTAGATACAGAGTAAAGATTCTTCTACACTGTCCCCATCAAACACTCCCAGGACAGGTACAGCACGGGGTTAGATACAGAGTAAAGCTCCCTCTACACTGTCCCCATCAAACACTCCCAGGACAGGTACAGCACGGGGTTAAATAAAGAGTAAAGCTCCCTCTACACTGTCCCCATCAAACACTCCCAGGACAGGGACAGCACAGGGCTAGATACAGAGTAAAGCT
Source organism: Scyliorhinus torazame (assembly GCF_047496885.1). Classification (NCBI taxonomy): domain Eukaryota; kingdom Metazoa; phylum Chordata; class Chondrichthyes; order Carcharhiniformes; family Scyliorhinidae; genus Scyliorhinus; species Scyliorhinus torazame. The sequence continues at coordinate 74,768 of NW_027308203.1, forward strand.
CCCTCTACACTGTCCCCATCAAACACTCCCAGGACAGGTACAGCACGGGGTTAGATACAGAGTAAAGCTCCCTCTACACAGTCCCCATCAAACACTCCCAGGACAGGTACAGCACGGGGTTAGATACAGAGTAAAGCTCCCTCGACACTGTCCCCATCAAACACTCCCATGACAGGTACAGCACGAGGTTAGATACCGGGTAAAGCTCACTCCACACTGTCCCCATCAAACACTCCCAGGACAGGTACAGCACGGGGTTAGATACAGAGTAAAGCTCCCTCTAAACTGTCCCCATCAAACACTCCCAGGACAGGTACAGCACGGGGTTAGATACAGAGCAAAGCTCCCTCTACACTGTCCCCATCAAACACTCACAGGACAGGTACAGCACGTGGCTAGATACAGAGTAAAGCTCCCTCTACACTGTCCCCATCAAACACTCCCAGGAAAGGTACAGCACGGGTTCGATACAGAGTAAAGCTCCGTCTACACTGTCCCCATCAAACACTCCCAGGACAGGTACAGCACGGGGTTAGATACAGAGTAAAGCTCCCTCTACACTGACCCATCAAAAACTCCCAGGAAAGGTACAGCACGGGTTCGATACAGAGTAAAGCTCCCTCTACACTGTCCCCATCAAACACTCCCAGGACAGGTACAGCACGGGGTTAGATACAGAGTAAAGCTCCGTCTACACTGTCCCCATCAAACACTCCCAGGACAGGTACAGCACGGGGTTAGATACAGAGTAAAGCTCCCTCTACACTGTCCCCATCAAACACTCCCAGGACAGGACAGGTACAGCACGGGGTTAGATACAGAGTAAAGCTCCCTCTACCCTGTCCCCATCAAACACTCCCAGGACAGGTACAGCACGGGGTTAGATACAGAGTAAAGCTCCCTCTACACTGTCCCCATCAAACACTCCCAGGACTGGTACAACACAGGGTTAGATACAGAGTAAAGATCCCTCTACACTGTCCCCATCAAACACTCGCAGGACAGGTACAGCACGGGGTTAGATACAGAGTAAAGCTCCCTCAACACTGTCCCCATCAAACCTCCCAGGACAGGTGCAGCACGGGGGTTGGATACAGAGTAAAGCTCACTCCACACTGTCCTCATCAAACACTCCCAGGACAGGTACAGCACGGGGTTAGATACAGAGTAAACTCCCTCTACACTGTCCCCCATCAAACACTCCCAGGACAGGTACAGCACGGGGTTAAATAAAGAGTAAAGCTCCCTCTACACTGTCCCCATCAAACACTCCCAGGACAGGTACAGCACTGGGTTAGATACAGAGTAAAGCTCCCTCTACACTTTCCCCATCAAACACTCCCAGGCCAGGTACAGCACGGGGTTAGATGCAGAATAAAGCTCTCTTTATACTGTCCCCATCAAACACTCCTAGGCCAGGTACAGCGCGGGGTTAGATACAGAGTAATGCTCCCTCTACACTGTCCCCATCAAACACTCCCAGGACAGGTACAGCACGGGGTTAGATACAGAGTAAAGCTCCCTCTACAGTGTCCCCATCAAACACCCCCAGGACAGGTACAGCACGGGGTTAGATACAGAATAAAGCTCCCTCTGCACTGTCCCCATCAAACACTCCCAGGGCAGGTACAGCACGGGGATAGATACAGAGTAAGGCTCCCTCTACACTGTCCCCATCAAACACTCCCAGGACAGGCACAGCACGGGGTTAGATACAGAGTAAGGCTCCCTCTACACTGTCCCCATCAAACACTCCCAGAACAGGTACAGCACGGAGTTAGATACAGAGTAAAGCTCCCTCCACACTGTCCCCATCAAACACTCCCAGGACAGGTACAGCACAGGGTTAGATACAGAGTAAAGCTCCCTCTACACTGTCCCCATCAAACACTCCCTGGACAGGTGCAGCACGGGGTTAGATACAGAGTAAAGCTCCCTCTACACTGTCCCCATCAAAAACTCCCAGGACAGGTACAGCGCGGGGTTAGATACAGAGTAATGCTCCCTCTACACTGTCCCCATCAAACACTCCCAGGACAGGTACAGCACGAGGTTAGATACAGAGTAAAGCTCCCTCCACACTGTTCTCATCAAACACTCCCAGGACAGGTACAGCACGGGGTTAGATACAGAGTAAACACCCTCTGCACTGTCCCCCATCAAACACTCCCAGGACAGGTACAGCACGGGGTTAAATAAAGAGTAAAGCTCCCTCTACACTGTCCCCATCAAACACTCCCAGGACAGGTACAGCACTGGGTTAGATACAGAGTAAAGCTCCCTCTACACTGTCCCCATCAAACACTCCCAGGCCAGGTACAGCACGGGGTTAGATACAGAGTAAAGCTCCCTCTACACTGTCCCCATCAAAAACTCCCAGGACAGGAACAGCACGGGGTTAGATACAGAATAAAGCTCCCTCGATACTGTCCCCATCAAACACTCCTAGGCCAGGTACAGCACGGGGTTAGATACAGAGTAATGCTCCCTCTACACTGTCCCCATCAAACACTCCCAGGACAGGAACGGCACGGGGTTAGATACAGAGTAAAGCTTCCTCTACACTGTCCCCACCAAACACTCCCAGGACAGGTACAGCACGGGGTTAGATACAGAGTAAAGCTCCCTCTACACTGTCCCCACCAAACACTCCCAGGACAGGTACAGCACGGGGTTAGATACAGAGTAAAGCTCCCTCTATACTGTCCCCATCAAACACTCACTGGACAGGTACAGCACGGGGTTAGATACAGAGTAAAGCTCCCTCTACACTGTCCCCATCAAACACTCCCAGGTCAGGTACAACACGGGGTTAGATACAGAGTAAATCTCCCTCTGCACTGTCCCCATCAAACACTCCCAGGACAGGTACAGCACGGGGTTAGATACAGAGTAAAGCTCCCTCTACACTGTCCCCATCAAACACTCCCAGGACAGGCACAGCACGGGGTTAGATACAGAGTAAAGCTCCCTCTACACTGTCCCCATCAAACACTCCCAGGACAGGTACAGCACTGGGTTAGATACAGAGTAAAGCTCCCTCTACACTTTCCCCATCAAACACTCCCAGGCCAGGTACAGCACGGGGTTAGATGCAGAATAAAGCTCTCTTTATACTGTCCCCATCAAACACTCCTAGGCCAGGTACAGCGCGGGGTTAGATACAGAGTAATGCTCCCTCTACACTGTCCCCATCAAACACTCCCAGGACAGGTACAGCACGGGGTTAGATACAGAGTAAAGCTCCCTCTACAGTGTCCCCATCAAACACCCCCAGGACAGGTACAGCACGGGGTTAGATACAGAATAAAGCTCCCTCTGCACTGTCCCCATCAAACACTCCCAGGGCAGGTACAGCACGGGGATAGATACAGAGTAAGGCTCCCTCTACACTGTCCCCATCAAACACTCCCAGGACAGGCACAGCACGGGGTTAGATACAGAGTAAGGCTCCCTCTACACTGTCCCCATCAAACACTCCCAGAACAGGTACAGCACGGAGTTAGATACAGAGTAAAGCTCCCTCCACACTGTCCCCATCAAACACTCCCAGGACAGGTACAGCACAGGGTTAGATACAGAGTAAAGCTCCCTCTACACTGTCCCCATCAAACACTCCCTGGACAGGTGCAGCACGGGGTTAGATACAGAGTAAAGCTCCCTCTACACTGTCCCCATCAAAAACTCCCAGGACAGGTACAGCGCGGGGTTAGATACAGAGTAATGCTCCCTCTACACTGTCCCCATCAAACACTCCCAGGACAGGTACAGCACGAGGTTAGATACAGAGTAAAGCTCCCTCCACACTGTTCTCATCAAACACTCCCAGGACAGGTACAGCACGGGGTTAGATACAGAGTAAACACCCTCTGCACTGTCCCCCATCAAACACTCCCAGGACAGGTACAGCACGGGGTTAAATAAAGAGTAAAGCTCCCTCTACACTGTCCCCATCAAACACTCCCAGGACAGGTACAGCACTGGGTTAGATACAGAGTAAAGCTCCCTCTACACTGTCCCCATCAAACACTCCCAGGCCAGGTACAGCACGGGGTTAGATACAGAGTAAAGCTCCCTCTACACTGTCCCCATCAAAAACTCCCAGGACAGGAACAGCACGGGGTTAGATACAGAATAAAGCTCCCTCGATACTGTCCCCATCAAACACTCCTAGGCCAGGTACAGCACGGGGTTAGATACAGAGTAATGCTCCCTCTACACTGTCCCCATCAAACACTCCCAGGACAGGAACGGCACGGGGTTAGATACAGAGTAAAGCTTCCTCTACACTGTCCCCACCAAACACTCCCAGGACAGGTACAGCACGGGGTTAGATACAGAGTAAAGCTCCCTCTACACTGTCCCCACCAAACACTCCCAGGACAGGTACAGCACGGGGTTAGATACAGAGTAAAGCTCCCTCTATACTGTCCCCATCAAACACTCACTGGACAGGTACAGCACGGGGTTAGATACAGAGTAAAGCTCCCTCTACACTGTCCCCATCAAACACTCCCAGGTCAGGTACAACACGGGGTTAGATACAGAGTAAATCTCCCTCTGCACTGTCCCCATCAAACACTCCCAGGACAGGTACAGCACGGGGTTAGATACAGAGTAAAGCTCCCTCTACACTGTCCCCATCAAACACTCCCAGGACAGGTACAGGACGGGGTTAGATACAGAGTAAAGCTCCCTCTACACTGTCCCCATCAAACACTCACAGGACAGGCACAGCACGGGGTTAGATACAGAGTAAAGCTCCCTCCACACTGTCCCCATCAAACACTCCCAGGACAGGTACAGCACGGGGTTAGATACAGAGTAAAGCTCCCTCTATACTGTCCCCATCAAACACTCCCAGGACAGGTACAGCACAGGGTTAGATACAGAGTAAATCTCCCTCCACACTGGCCCCATCAAACACTCCCTGGACAGGTACAGCACGGGGTTAGATACAGAGTAAAGCTCCCTCTACACTGTCCCCATCAAACACTCACTGGACAGGTACAGCACGGGGTTAGATACAGAGTAATGCTCCCTCTACACTGTCCCCATCAAACACTCCCAGGACAGTTACGGCACGGGGTTAGATACAGAGTAAAGCTTCCTCTACACTGTCCCCACCAAACACTCCCAGGACAGGTACAGCACGGGGTTAGATACAGAGTAAAGCTCCCTCTACACTGTCCCCACCAAACACTCCCAGGACAGGTACAGCACGGGGTTAGATACAGAGTAAAGCTCCCTCTATACTGTCCCCATCAAACACTCACTGGACAGGTACAGCACGGGGTTAGATACAGAGTAAAGCACCCTCTACACTGTCCCCATCAAACACTCCCAGGTCAGGTACAACACGGGGTTAGATACAGAGTAAATCTCCCTCTGCACTGTCCCCATCAAACACTCCCAGGACAGGTACAGCACGGGGTTAGATACAGAGTAAAGCTCCCTCTACACTGTCCCCATCAAACACTCCCAGGACAGGTACAGGACGGGGTTAGATACAGAGTAAAGCTCCCTCTACACTGTCCCCATCAAACACTCACAGGACAGGCACAGCACGGGGTTAGATACAGAGTAAAGCTCCCTCCACACTGTCCCCATCAAACACTCCCAGGACAGGTACAGCACGGGGTTAGATACAGAGTAAAGCTCCCTCTATACTGTCCCCATCAAACACTCCCAGGACAGGTACAGCACAGGGTTAGATACAGAGTAAAGCTCCCTCCACACTGGCCCCATCAAACACTCCCTGGACAGGTACAGCACGGGGTTAGATACAGAGTAAAGCTCCCTCTACACTGTCCCCATCAAACACCCCCAGGACAGGTACAGCACGGGGTTAGATACAGAATAAAGCTCCCTCTATACTGTCCTCATCAAACACTCCCAGGACAGGTACAGCACGGGGTTAGATACAGAGTAAAGCTCCCTCGACACTGTCCCCATCAAACAATGCCAGGACAGGTACAGCACGGGGTTAGATACAGAGTAAAGCTCCCACGACACTGTCCCCATCAAACACTCCCAGGACAGGTACAGCACGGGGTTAGATACAGAGTAAACTACCTCTGCACTGTCCCCATCAAACACTCCCAGGACAGGTACAGCACGGGGTTAGATACAGAGTAAAGCTCCCTCTACCCTGTCCGCATCAAACACTCCCAGGACAGGACAGGTACAGGACGGGGTTAGATGCAGAGTAAAGCTCCCTCTACACTGTCCCCATCAAACACTCCCAGGACAGGTACTGCACGGGGTTAGATACAGAGTAAAGCTCCCTCTACACTGTCCCCATCAAACACTCCCAGGACTGGTACAACACGGGGTTAGATACAGAGTAAACATCCCTCTACACTGTCCCCATCAAACACTCCCAGGACAGGTACAGCACGGGGTTAGATACAGAATAAAGCTCCCTCTATACTGTCCCCATCAAACACTCCCAGGACAGGTACAGCACGGGGTTAGATACAGAGTAAGGCTCCCTCTACACTGTCCCCATCAAACACTCCCAGGACAGGTACAGCACGGGGTTAGATACAGAGTAAAGCTCCCTCTACACTGTCCCCATCAAACTCCCCCAGGACAGGTACAGCACGGGGGTTGGATACAGAGTAAAGCTCCCTCAAAACTGTCCTCATCAAACACTCCCAGGACAGGTGCAGCACGGGGTTAGATACAGAGTAAACTCCCTCTACACTGTCCCCCATCAAACACTCCCAGGACAGGTACAGCACGAGGTTAAATCAAGAGTAAAGCTCCCTCTACACTGTCCCCATCAAACACTCCTAGGCAAGGTACAGCGCGGGGTTAGATACAGAGTAATGCTCCCTCTATACTGTCCCCATCAAACACTCCCAGGACAGGTACAGCACGGGGTTAGATACAGAGTAAAGCTCCCTCTACAGTGTCCCCATCAAACACCCCCAGGACAGGTACAGCACGGGGTTAGATACAGAATAAAGCTCCCTCTATACTGTCCCCATCAAACACTCCCAGGACAGGTAAAGCACGGGGTTAGATACAGAGTAAAGCTCCCTCTACACTGTCCCCATCAAACACTCCCAGGACAGGCACAGCACGGGGTTAGATACAGAGTAAGGCTCCCTCTACACTGTCCCCATCAAACACTCCCAGAACAGGTACAGCACGGAGTTAGATACAGAGTAAAGCTCCCTCCACACTGTCCCCATCAAACACTCCCAGGACAGGTACAGCACAGGGTTAGATACAGAGTAAAGCTCCCTCTACACTGTCCCCATCAAACACTCCCTGGACAGGTGCAGCACGGGGTTAGATACAGAGTAAAGCTCCCTCTACACTGTCCCCATCAAAAACTCCCAGGACAGGTACAGCGCGGGGTTAGATACAGAGTAATGCTCCCTCTACACTGTCCCCATCAAACACTCCCAGGACAGGTACAGCACGAGGTTAGATACAGAGTAAAGCTCCCTCCACATTGTTCTCATCAAACACTCCCAGGACAGGTACAGCACGGGGTTAGATACAGAGTAAACTCCCTCTGCACTGTCCCCCATCAAACACTCCCAGGACAGGTACAGCACGGGGTTAAATAAAGAGTAAAGCTCCCTCTACACTGTCCCCATCAAACACTCCCAGGACAGGTACAGCACTGGGTTAGATACAGAGTAAAGCTCCCTCTACACTGTCCCCATCAAACACTCCCAGGCCAGGTACAGCACGGGGTTAGATACAGAGTAAAGCTCCCTCTACACTGTCCCCATCAAAAACTCCCAGGACAGGAACAGCATGGGGTTAGATACAGAATAAAGCTCCCTCGATACTGTCCCCATCAAACACTCCTAGGCCAGGTACAGCACGGGGTTAGATACAGAGTAATGCTCCCTCTACACTGTCCCCATCAAACACTCCCAGGACAGGTACGGCACGGGGTTAGATACAGAATAAAGCTCCCTCGATACTGTCCCCATCAAACACTCCTAGGCCAGGTACAGCACGGGGTTAGATACAGAGTAATGCTCCCTCTACACTGTCCCCATCAAACACTCCCAGGACAGGTACGGCACGGGGTTAGATACAGAGTAAAGCTTCCTCTACACTGTCCCCACCAAACACTCCCAGGACAGGTACAGCACGGGGTTAGATACAGTGTAAAGCTCCCTCTACACTGTCCCCACCAAACACTCCCAGGACAGGTACAGCACGGGGTTAGATACAGAGTAAAGCTCCCTCTATACTGTCCCCATCAAACACTCACTGGACAGGTACAGCACGGGGTTAGATACAGAGTAAAGCTCCCTCTACACTGTCCCCATCAAACACTCCCAGGTCAGGTACAACACGGGGTTAGATACAGAGTAAATCTCCCTCTGCACTGTCCCCATCAAACACTCCCAGGACAGGTACAGCACGGGGTTAGATACAGAGTAAAGCTCCCTCTACACTGTCCCCATCAAACACTCCCAGGACAGGTACAGGACGGGGTTAGATACAGAGTAAAGCTCCCTCTACACTGTCCCCATCAAACACTCCCAGGACAGGCACAGCACGGGGTTAGATACAGAGTAAAGCTCCCTCCACACTGTCCCCATCAAACACTCCCAGGACAGGTACAGCACGGGGTTAGATACAGAGTAAAGCTCCCTCTATACTGTCCCCATCAAACACTCCCAGGACAGGTACAGCACAGGGTTAGATACAGAGTAAAGCTCCCTCCACACTGGCCCCATCAAACACTCCCTGGACAGGTACAGCACGGGGTTAGATACAGAGTAAAGCTCCCTCTACACTGTCCCCATCAAACACCCCCAGGACAGGTACAGCACGGGGTTAGATACAGAATAAAGCTCCCTCTATACTGTCCTCATCAAACACTCCCAGGACAGGTACAGCACGGGGTTAGATACAGAGTAAAGCTCCCTCGACACTGTCCCCATCAAACAATGCCAGGACAGGTACAGCACGGGGTTAGATACAGAGTAAAGCTCCCACGACACTGTCCCCATCAAACACTCCCAGGACAGGTACAGCACGGGGTTAGATACAGAGTAAACTACCTCTGCACTGTCCCCATCAAACACTCCCAGGACAGGTACAGCACGGGGTTAGATACAGAGTAAAGCTCCCTCTACCCTGTCCCCATCAAACACTCCCAGGACAGGACAGGTACAGGACGGGGTTAGATGCAGAGTAAAGCTCCCTCTACACTGTCCCCATCAAACACTCCCAGGACTGGTACAACACGGGGTTAGATACAGAGTAAACATCCCTCTACACTGTCCCCATCAAACACTCCCAGGACAGGTACAGCACGGGGTTAGATACAGAATAAAGCTCCCCCTATACTGTCCCCATCAAACACTCCCAGGACAGGTACAGCACGGGGTTAGATACAGAGTAAGGCTCCCTCTACACTGTCCCCATCAAACACTCCCAGGACAGGTACAGCACGGGGTTAGATACAGAGTAAAGCTCCCTCTACACTGTCCCCATCAAACTCCCCCAGGACAGGTACAGCACGGGGGTTGGATACAGAGTAAAGCTCCCTCAAAACTGTCCTCATCAAACACTCCCAGGACATGTGCAGCACGGGGTTAGATACAGAGTAAACTCCCTCTACACTGTCCCCCATCAAACACTCCCAGGACAGGTACAGCACGAGGTTAAATCAAGAGTAAAGCTCCCTCTACACTGTCCCCATCAAACACTCCTAGGCAAGGTACAGCACGGGGTTAGATACAGAGTAATGCTCCCTCTACACTGTCCCCATCAAACACTCCCAGGACAGGTACAGCACGGGGTTAGATACAGAGTAAACTCCCTCTACACTGTCCCCATCAAACACTCCCAGGACAGGTACAGCACGGGGTTAGATACAGAGTAAACTCCCTCTACACTGTCCCCATCAAACACTCCCAGGACAGGTACAGCACGGGGTTAGATACAGAGTAAAACTCCCTCTACACTGTCCCCATCAAACACTCCCAGGACAGGCACAGCACGGGGTTAGATACAGAGTAAAGCTCCCTCTACACTGTCCCCATCAAACACCCCCAGGACAGGTACAGCACGGGGTTAGATACAGAATAAAGCTCCCTCTACACTGTCCCCATCAAACACTCCCAGGACAGGCACAGCACGGGGTTAGATACAGAGTAAAGCTCCCTCCACACTGTCCCCATCAAACACTCCCAGAACAAGTACAGCACGGGGTTAGATACAGAGTAAAGCTCCCTCTACACTGTCCCCATCAAACACTCCCAGGACAGGTACAGCACGGGGTTAGATACAGAGTAAACTCCCTCTACACTGTCCCCATCAAACACTCCCAGGACAGGTACAGCACGGGGTTAGATACAGAGTAAAGCTCCCTCTACACTGTCCCCATCAAACACTCCCAGGACAGGCACAGCACGGGGTTAGATACAGAGTAAAGCTCCCTCTACACTGTCCCCATCAAACACCCCGAGGACAGGTACAGCACGGGGTTAGATACAGAATAAAGCTCCCTCTACACTGTCCCCATCAAACACTCCCAGGACAGGTACAGCACGGCTTAGATACATAGTAAAGCTCCCACTACACTGTCCCCATCAAACACTCCCAGGACAGGTACAGCACGGGGTTAGATACAAAGTAAACTACCTCTACACTGTCCCCATCAAACACACCCAGGACAGGTACAGCACGCGGTTAGATACAGAGTAAACTCCCTCTACACTGTCCCCATCAAACACTCCCAGGACAGGTACAGCACGGGGTTAGATACAGAGTAAATCTCCCACTACACTGTCCCGATCAAACATTCCCAGGACAGGTACAGCAGATGGTCAGATACCGAGTAAAGCTCCCTCTACACTGTCCCCATCAAACACTCCCAGGACAGGTACAGCACGGGTTAGATATAGAGTAAAGCTCCCTCTACACTGACCCCATCAAACACTCCCAGGACAGGTACAGCACGGGGATAGATACAGAGTAAAGCTCCCTCTACACTGTCCCCATCAAACACTCCCAGGACAGGTACAGCACGGGGTTAGATACAGAGTAAAGCTCCCTCTACACTGTCCCCATCAAACACTCCCAGGACAGGTACAGCACGGGGTTAGAGACAGAGTAAAGCTCCCTCTTCACTGTCCCCATCAAACACTCCCAGGACAGGTACAGCACGGGGTTAGAGACAGAGTAAAGCTCCCTCTACACTGTCCCCATCAAACACTCCCAGGACAGGTACAGCACGGGGTTAGATACAGAGTAAAGCTCCCTCGACACTGTCCCCATCAAACACTCCCAGGACAGGTACAGCACGGGGTTAGATACAGAGTAAAGCTCCCTCGACACTGTCCCCATCAAACACTCCCAGGACAGGTACAGCACGGGGTTAGATACAGAGTAAAGCTCCCTCTACACTGTCCCCCATCAAACGCTCCCAGGACAGGTACAGCACGGGGTTAGATACAGAGTAAAGCTCCCTCGACACTGTCCCCATCAAACACTCCCAGGACAGGTACAGCACGGGGTTAGATACAGAGTAAAGCTCCCTCGACACTGTCCCCATCAAACACTCCCAGGACAGGTACAGCACGGGGTTAGATACAGAGTAAAGCTCCCTCTACACTGTCCCCATCAAACTCCCCCAGGACAGGTACAGCACGGGGGTTGGATACAGAGTAAAGCTCCCTCAAAACTGTCCTCATCAAACACTCCCAGGACATGTGCAGCACGGGGTTAGATACAGAGTAAACTCCCTCTACACTGTCCCCCATCAAACACTCCCAGGACAGGTACAGCACGAGGTTAAATCAAGAGTAAAGCTCCCTCTACACTGTCCCCATCAAACACTCCTAGGCAAGGTACAGCACGGGGTTAGATACAGAGTAATGCTCCCTCTACACTGTCCCCATCAAACACTCCCAGGACAGGTACAGCACGGGGTTAGATACAGAATAAAGCTCCCTCTACACTGTCCCCATCAAACACTCCCAGGACAGGTACAGCACGGGGTTAGATACAGAGTAAAACTCCCTCTACACTGTCCCCATCAAACACTCCCAGGACAGGCACAGCACGGGGTTAGATACAGAGTAAAGCTCCCTCTACACTGTCCCCATCAAACACCCCCAGGACAGGTACAGCACGGGGTTAGATACAGAATAAAGCTCCCTCTATACTGTCCCCATCAAACACTCCCAGGACAGGTGCAGCACGGGGTTAGATACAGAGTAAAGCTCCCTCTACACTGTCCCCATCAAACACTCCCAGGACAGGCACAGCACGGGGTTAGATACAGAGTAAAGCTCCCTCCACACTGTCCCCATCAAACACTCCCAGAACAAGTACAGCACGGGGTTAGATACAGAGTAAAGCTCCCTCTACACTGTCCCCATCAAACACTCCCAGGACAGGTACAGCACGGGGTTAGATACAGAGTAAACTCCCTCTACACTGTCCCCATCAAACACTCCCAGGACAGGTACAGCACGGGGTTAGATACAGAGTAAAGCTCCCTCTACACTGTCCCCATCAAACACTCCCAGGACAGGCACAGCACGGGGTTAGATACAGAGTAAAGCTCCCTCTACACTGTCCCCATCAAACACCCCGAGGACAGGTACAGCACGGGGTTAGATACAGAATAAAGCTCCCTCTACACTGTCCCCATCAAACACTCCCAGGACAGGTACAGCACGGCTTAGATACATAGTAAAGCTCCCACTACACTGTCCCCATCAAACACTCCCAGGACAGGTACAGCACGGGGTTAGATACAAAGTAAACTACCTCTACACTGTCCCCATCAAACACACCCAGGACAGGTACAGCACGCGGTTAGATACAGAGTAAACTCCCTCTACACTGTCCCCATCAAACACTCCCAGGACAGGTACAGCACGGGGTTAGATACAGAGTAAATCTCCCACTACACTGTCCCGATCAAACATTCCCAGGACAGGTACAGCAGATGGTCAGATACCGAGTAAAGCTCCCTCTACACTGTCCCCATCAAACACTCCCAGGACAGGTACAGCACGGGTTAGATATAGAGTAAAGCTCCCTCTACACTGACCCCATCAAACACTCCCAGGACAGGTACAGCACGGGGATAGATACAGAGTAAAGCTCCCTCTACACTGTCCCCATCAAACACTCCCAGGACAGGTACAGCACGGGGTTAGATACAGAGTAAAGCTCCCTCTACACTGTCCCCATCAAACACTCCCAGGACAGGTACAGCACGGGGTTAGAGACAGAGTAAAGCTCCCTCTTCACTGTCCCCATCAAACACTCCCAGGACAGGTACAGCACGGGGTTAGAGACAGAGTAAAGCTCCCTCTACACTGTCCCCATCAAACACTCCCAGGACAGGTACAGCACGGGGTTAGATACAGAGTAAAGCTCCCTCGACACTGTCCCCATCAAACACTCCCAGGACAGGTACAGCACGGGGTTAGATACAGAGTAAAGCTCCCTCGACACTGTCCCCATCAAACACTCCCAGGACAGGTACAGCACGGGGTTAGATACAGAGTAAAGCTCCCTCTACACTGTCCCCCATCAAACGCTCCCAGGACAGGTACAGCACGGGGTTAGATACAGAGTAAAGCTCCCTCTACACTGTCCCCATCAAACACTCCCAGGACAGGTACAGCACGGGGTTAGATACAGAGTAAAGCTCCCTCGACACTGTCCCCATCAAACACTCCCAGGACAGGTACAGCACGGGGTTAGATACAGAGTAAAGCTCCCTCGACACTGTCCCCATCAAACACTCCCAGGACAGGTACAGCACGGGGTTAGATACAGAGTAAAGCTCCCTCTACACTGTCCCCATCAAACACTCCCAGGACAGGTACAGCACGGGGTTAGATACAGAGTAAAGCTCCCTCTACACTGTCCCCATCAATCACACCCAGGACAGGTACAGCACGGGGTTAGATACAGAGTAAACTACCTCTACACTGTCCCCATCAAACACACCCAGGACAGGTACAGCACGGGGTTAGAAACAGAGTAAACTCCCTCTACACTGTCCCCATCAAACACTCCCAGGACAGGTACAGCACGGGGTTAGATACAGAGTAAACTCTCTCTACACTGTCCCCATCAAACACTCCCAGGACAGGTACAGCACGGGGTTAGATACAGAGTAAAACTCCCTCTACACTGTCCCCATCAAACACTCCCAGGACAGGTACAGCACGGGGTTAGATACAGAGTAAAGCTCCCTCTACACTGTCCCCATCAAACACTCCCAGGACAGATCCAGCACGGGGTTAGATACAGAGTAAAGCTCCCTCTACACTGTCCCCACCAAACACTCCCAGGACAGGTACACCACGGGGTTAGATACAGAGTAAAGCTCCCTCTACACTGTCCCCACCAAACACTCCCAGGAAAGGTACAGCACGGGGTTAGATACAGAGTAAAGCTCCCTCTATACTGTCCCCATCAAACACTCACTGGACAGGTACAGCACGGGGTTAGATACAGAGTAAAGCTCCCTCTACACTGTCCCCATCAAACACTCCCAGGTCAGGTACAACACGGGGTTAGATACAGAGTAAATCTCCCTCTGCACTGTCCCCATCAAACACTCCCAGGACAGGTACAGCACGGGGTTAGATACAGAGTAAAGCTCCCTCTACACTGTCCCCATCAAACACTCCCAGGACAGGTACAGCACGGGGTTAGATACAGAGTAAAGCTCCCTCTACACTGTCCCCATCAAACACTCCCAGGACAGGCACAGCACGGGGTTAGATACAGAGTAAAGCTCCCTCCACAGTGTCCCCATCAAACACTCCCAGGACAGGTACAGCACGGGGTTAGATACAGAGTAAAGCTCCCTCTATACTGTCCCCATCAAACACTCCCAGGACAGGTACAGCACAGGGTTAGATACAGAGTAAAGCTTCCTCCACACTGGCCCCATCAAACACTCACTGGACAGGTACAGCACGGGGTTAGATACAGAGTAAAGCTCCCTCTATACTGTCCCCATCAAACACTCACTGGACAGGTACAGCACGGGGTTAGATACAGAGTAAAGATCCCTCTACCCTGTCCCCATCAAACACTCCCAGGACAGGACAGGTACAGGACGGGGTTAGATGCAGAGTAAAGCTCCCTCTACACTGTCCCCATCAAACACTCCCAGGACAGGTACTGCACGGGGTTAGATACAGAGTAAAGCTCCCTCTACACTGTCCCCATCAAACACACCCAGGACAGGTACAGCACGGGGTTAGATACAGAGTAAACTACCTCTACACTGTCCCCATCAAACACACCCAGGACAGGTACAGCACGGGGTTAGAAACAGAGTAAACTCCCTCTACACTGTCCCCATCAAACACTCCCAGGACAGGTACAGCACGGGGTTAGATACAGAGTAAAGCTCCCTCTACACTGTCCCCATTAAACACTCCCAGGACAGGTACAGCATGGGGTTAGATACAGAGTAAAGCTCCCGCTATCCTGTCCCCATCAAACACTCCCAGGACAGGACAGGTACAGGACGGGGTTAGATGCAGAGTAAAAGCTCCCTCTACACTGTCCCCATCAAACACTCCCAGGACAGGTACAGCACTGGGTTAGATACAGAGTAAAGCTCCCTCTACACTGTCCCCATCAAACACTCCCAGGCCAGGTACAGCACGGGGTTAGATACAGAGTAAAGCTCCCTCTACACTGTCCCCATCAAAAACTCCCAGGACAGGTACAGCACGGGGTTAGATACAGAATAAAGCTCCCTCGATACTGTCCCCATCAAACACTCCTAGGCCAGGTACAGCACGGGGTTAGATACAGAGTAATGCTCCCTCTACACTGTCCCCATCAAACACTCCCAGGACAGGTACGGCACGGGGTTAGATACAGAGTAAAGCTCCCTCTACACTGTCCCCACCAAACACTCCCAGGACAGGTACAGCACGGGGTTAGATACAGAGTAAAGCTCCCTCTACACTGTCCCCACCAAACACTCCCAGGAAAGGTACAGCACGGGGTTAGATACAGAGTAAAGCTCCCTCTATACTGTCCCCATCAAACACTCACTGGACAGGTACAGCACGGGGTTAGATACAGAGTAAAGCTCCCTCTACACTGTCCTCATCAAACACTCCCAGGACAGGTACAGCACGGGGTTAGATACAGAGTAAATCTCCCTCTGCACTGTCCCCATCAAACACTCCCAGGTCAGGTACAACACGGGGTTAGATACAGAGTAAATCTCCCTCTGCACTGTCCCCATCAAACACTCCCAGGACAGGTACAGCACGGGGTTAGATACAGAGTAAAGCTCCCTCTACACTGTCCCCATCAAACACTCCCAGGACAGGCACAGCACGGGGTTAGATACAGAGTAAAGCTCCCTCTACACTGTCCCCATCAAACACTCCCAGGACAGGTACAGCACGGGGTTAGATACAGAGTAAAGCTCCCTCTACACTGTCCCCATCAAACACTCCCAGGACAGGCACAGCACGGGGTTAGATACAGAGTAAAGCTCCCTCCACAGTGTCCCCATCAAACACTCCCAGGACAGGTACAGCACGGGGTTAGATACAGAGTAAAGCTCCCTCT
Organism: Scyliorhinus torazame; assembly: GCF_047496885.1. Classification (NCBI taxonomy): domain Eukaryota; kingdom Metazoa; phylum Chordata; class Chondrichthyes; order Carcharhiniformes; family Scyliorhinidae; genus Scyliorhinus; species Scyliorhinus torazame. Next base: position 91,343 of record NW_027308203.1, read on the forward strand.
ATACTGTCCCCATCAAACACTCCCAGGACAGGTACAGCACAGGGTTAGATACAGAGTAAAGCTTCCTCCACACTGGCCCCATCAAACACTCCCTGGACAGGTACAGCACGGGGTTAGATACAGAGTAAAGCTCCCTCTACACTGTCCCCATCAAACACCCCCAGGACAGGTACAGCACGGGGTTAGATACAGAATAAAGCTCCCTCTATACTGTCCCCATCAAACACTCCCAGGACAGGTACAGCACAGGGTTAGATACAGAGTAAAGCTTCCTCCACACTGGCCCCATCAAACACTCCCTGGACAGGTACAGCACGGGGTTAGATACAGAGTAAAGCTCCCTCTACCCTGTCCCCATCAAACACTCCCAGGACAGGACAGGTACAGGACGGGGTTAGATGCAGAGTAAAGCTCCCTCTACACTGTCCCCATCAAACACTCCCAGGACTGGTACAACACGGGGTTAGATACAGAGTAAACATCCCTCTACACTGTCCCCATCAAACACTCCCAGGACAGGTACAGCACGGGGTTAGATACAGAATAAAGCTCCCCCTATACTGTCCCCATCAAACACTCCCAGGACAGGTACAGCACGGGGTTAGATACAGAGTAAGGCTCCCTCTACACTGTCCCCATCAAACACTCCCAGGACAGGTACAGCACGGGGTTAGATACAGAGTAAAGCTCCCTCTACACTGTCCCCATCAAACTCCCCCAGGACAGGTACAGCACGGGGGTTGGATACAGAGTAAAGCTCCCTCAAAACTGTCCTCATCAAACACTCCCAGGACAGGTGCAGCACGGGGTTAGATACAGAGTAAACTCCCTCTACACTGTCCCCCATCAAACACTCCCAGGACAGGTACAGCACGAGGTTAAATCAAGAGTAAAGCTCCCTCTACACTGTCCCCATCAAACACTCCTAGGCAAGGTACAGCACGGGGTTAGATACAGAGTAATGCTCCCTCTACACTGTCCCCATCAAACACTCCCAGGACAGGTACAGCACGGGTTAGATACAGAGTAAAGCTCCCACTACACTGTCCCCATCAAACACTCCCAGGACTGGTACAACACGGGGTTAGATACAGAGTAAACATCCCTCTACACTGTCCCCATCAAACACTCCCAGGACAGGTACAGCACGGGGTTAGATACAGAATAAAGCTCCCCCTATACTGTCCCCATCAAACACTCCCAGGACAGGTACAGCACGGGGTTAGATACAGAGTAAGGCTCCCTCTACACTGTCCCCATCAAACACTCCCAGGACAGGTACAGCACGGGGTTAGATACAGAGTAAAGCTCCCTCTACACTGTCCCCATCAAACTCCCCCAGGACAGGTACAGCACGGGGGTTGGATACAGAGTAAAGCTCCCTCAAAACTGTCCTCATCAAACACTCCCAGGACAGGTGCAGCACGGGGTTAGATACAGAGTAAACTCCCTCTACACTGTCCCCCATCAAACACTCCCAGGACAGGTACAGCACGAGGTTAAATCAAGAGTAAAGCTCCCTCTACACTGTCCCCATCAAACACTCCTAGGCAAGGTACAGCACGGGGTTAGATACAGAGTAATGCTCCCTCTACACTGTCCCCATCAAACACTCCCAGGACAGGTACAGCACGGGTTAGATACAGAGTAAAGCTCCCACTACACTGTCCCCATCAAACACTCCCAGGACAGGTACAGCACGGGGTTAGATACAGAGTAAACTCCCTCTACACTGTCCCCATCAAACACTCCCAGGACAGGTACAGCACGGGGTTAGATACAGAGTAAACTCCCTCTACACTGTCCCCATCAAACACTCCCAGGACAGGTACAGCACGGGGTTAGATACAGAGTAAAACTCCCTCTACACTGTCCCCATCAAACACTCCCAGGACAGGCACAGCACGGGGTTAGATACAGAGTAAAGCTCCCTCTACACTGTCCCCATCAAACACCCCCAGGACAGGTACAGCACGGGGTTAGATACAGAATAAAGCTCCCTCTATACTGTCCCCATCAAACACTCCCAGGACAGGTGCAGCACGGGGTTAGATACAGAGTAAAGCTCCCTCTACACTGTCCCCATCAAACACTCCCAGGACAGGCACAGCACGGGGTTAGATACAGAGTAAAGCTCCCTCCACACTGTCCCCATCAAACACTCCCAGAACAAGTACAGCACGGGGTTAGATACAGAGTAAAGCTCCCTCTACACTGTCCCCATCAAACACTCCCAGGACAGGTACAGCACGGGGTTAGATACAGAGTAAACTCCCTCTACACTGTCCCCATCAAACACTCCCAGGACAGGTACAGCACGGGGTTAGATACAGAGTAAAGCTCCCTCTACACTGTCCCCATCAAACACTCCCAGGACAGGCACAGCACGGGGTTAGATACAGAGTAAAGCTCCCTCTACACTGTCCCCATCAAACACCCCGAGGACAGGTACAGCACGGGGTTAGATACAGAATAAAGCTCCCTCTACACTGTCCCCATCAAACACTCCCAGGACAGGTACAGCACGGCTTAGATACATAGTAAAGCTCCCACTACACTGTCCCCATCAAACACTCCCAGGACAGGTACAGCACGGGGTTAGATACAAAGTAAACTACCTCTACACTGTCCCCATCAAACACACCCAGGACAGGTACAGCACGCGGTTAGATACAGAGTAAACTCCCTCTACACTGTCCCCATCAAACACTCCCAGGACAGGTACAGCACGGGGTTAGATACAGAGTAAATCTCCCACTACACTGTCACGATCAAACATTCCCAGGACAGGTACAGCAGATGGTCAGATACCGAGTAAAGCTCCCTCTACACTGTCCCCATCAAACACTCCCAGGACAGGTACAGCACGGGTTAGATATAGAGTAAAGCTCCCTCTACACTGACCCCATCAAACACTCCCAGGACAGGTACAGCACGGGGATAGATACAGAGTAAAGCTCCCTCTACACTGTCCCCATCAAACACTCCCAGGACAGGTACAGCACGGGGTTAGATACAGAGTAAAGCTCCCTCTACACTGTCCCCATCAAACACTCCCAGGACAGGTACAGCACGGGGTTAGAGACAGAGTAAAGCTCCCTCTTCACTGTCCCCATCAAACACTCCCAGGACAGGTACAGCACGGGGTTAGAGACAGAGTAAAGCTCCCTCTACACTGTCCCCATCAAACACTCCCAGGACAGGTACAGCACGGGGTTAGATACAGAGTAAAGCTCCCTCGACACTGTCCCCATCAAACACTCCCAGGACAGGTACAGCACGGGGTTAGATACAGAGTAAAGCTCCCTCGACACTGTCCCCATCAAACACTCCCAGGACAGGTACAGCACGGGGTTAGATACAGAGTAAAGCTCCCTCTACACTGTCCCCCATCAAACGCTCCCAGGACAGGTACAGCACGGGGTTAGATACAGAGTAAAGCTCCCTCTACACTGTCCCCATCAAACACTCCCAGGACAGGTACAGCACGGGGTTAGATACAGAGTAAAGCTCCCTCGACACTGTCCCCATCAAACACTCCCAGGACAGGTACAGCACGGGGTTAGATACAGAGTAAAGCTCCCTCGACACTGTCCCCATCAAACACTCCCAGGACAGGTACAGCACGGGGTTAGATACAGAGTAAAGCTCCCTCTACACTGTCCCCATCAAACACTCCCAGGACAGGTACAGCACGGGGTTAGATACAGAGTAAAGCACCCTCTACACTGTCCCCATCAAACACACCCAGGACAGGTACAGCACGGGGTTAGATACAGAGTAAACTACCTCTACACTGTCCCCATCAAACACACCCAGGACAGGTACAGCACGGGGTTAGAAACAGAGTAAACTCCCTCTACACTGTCCCCATCAAACACTCCCAGGACAGGTACAGCACGGGGTTAGATACAGAGTAAACTCTCTCTACACTGTCCCCATCAAACACTCCCAGGACAGGTACAGCACGGGGTTAGATACAGAGTAAAACTCCCTCTACACTGTCCCCATCAAACACTCCCAGGACAGGTACAGCACGGGGTTAGATACAGAGTAAAGCTCCCTCTACACTGTCCCCATCAAACACTCCCAGGACAGATCCAGCACGGGGTTAGATACAGAGTAAAGCTCCCTCTACACTGTCCCCACCAAACACTCCCAGGACAGGTACAGCACGGGGTTAGATACAGAGTAAAGCTCCCTCTACACTGTCCCCACCAAACACTCCCAGGAAAGGTACAGCACGGGGTTAGATACAGAGTAAAGCTCCCTCTATACTGTCCCCATCAAACACTCACTGGACAGGTACAGCACGGGGTTAGATACAGAGTAAAGCTCCCTCTACACTGTCCCCATCAAACACTCCCAGGTCAGGTACAACACGGGGTTAGATACAGAGTAAATCTCCCTCTGCACTGTCCCCATCAAACACTCCCAGGACAGGTACAGCACGGGGTTAGATACAGAGTAAAGCTCCCTCTACACTGTCCCCATCAAACACTCCCAGGACAGGTACAGCACGGGGTAAGATACAGAGTAAAGCTCCCTCTACACTGTCCCCATCAAACACTCCCAGGACAGGCACAGCACGGGGTTAGATACAGAGTAAAGCTCCCTCCACAGTGTCCCCATCAAACACTCCCAGGACAGGTACAGCACGGGGTTAGATACAGAGTAAAGCTCCCTCTATACTGTCCCCATCAAACACTCCCAGGACAGGTACAGCACAGGGTTAGATACAGAGTAAAGCTTCCTCCACACTGGCCCCATCAAACACTCACTGGACAGGTACAGCACGGGGTTAGATACAGAGTAAAGCTCCCTCTATACTGTCCCCATCAAACACTCACTGGACAGGTACAGCACGGGGTTAGATACAGAGTAAAGATCCCTCTACCCTGTCCCCATCAAACACTCCCAGGACAGGACAGGTACAGGACGGGGTTAGATGCAGAGTAAAGCTCCCTCTACACTGTCCCCATCAAACACTCCCAGGACAGGTACTGCACGGGGTTAGATACAGAGTAAAGCTCCCTCTACACTGTCCCCATCAAACACACCCAGGACAGGTACAGCACGGGGTTAGATACAGAGTAAACTACCTCTACACTGTCCCCATCAAACACACCCAGGACAGGTACAGCACGGGGTTAGAAACAGAGTAAACTCCCTCTACACTGTCCCCATCAAACACTCCCAGGACAGGTACAGCACGGGGTTAGATACAGAGTAAAGCTCCCTCTACACTGTCCCCATTAAACACTCCCAGGACAGGTACAGCATGGGGTTAGATACAGAGTAAAGCTCCCGCTATCCTGTCCCCATCAAACACTCCCAGGACAGGACAGGTACAGGACGGGGTTAGATGCAGAGTAAAAGCTCCCTCTACACTGTCCCCATCAAACACTCCCAGGACAGGTACAGCACTGGGTTAGATACAGAGTAAAGCTCCCTCTACACTGTCCCCATCAAACACTCCCAGGCCAGGTACAGCACGGGGTTAGATACAGAGTAAAGCTCCCTCTACACTGTCCCCATCAAAAACTCCCAGGACAGGTACAGCACGGGGTTAGATACAGAATAAAGCTCCCTCGATACTGTCCCCATCAAACACTCCTAGGCCAGGTACAGCACGGGGTTAGATACAGAGTAATGCTCCCTCTACACTGTCCCCATCAAACACTCCCAGGACAGGTACGGCACGGGGTTAGATACAGAGTAAAGCTCCCTCTACACTGTCCCCACCAAACACTCCCAGGACAGGTACAGCACGGGGTTAGATACAGAGTAAAGCTCCCTCTACACTGTCCCCACCAAACACTCCCAGGAAAGGTACAGCACGGGGTTAGATACAGAGTAAAGCTCCCTCTATACTGTCCCCATCAAACACTCACTGGACAGGTACAGCACGGGGTTAGATACAGAGTAAAGCTCCCTCTACACTGTCCTCATCAAACACTCCCAGGACAGGTACAGCACGGGGTTAGATACAGAGTAAATCTCCCTCTGCACTGTCCCCATCAAACACTCCCAGGTCAGGTACAACACGGGGTTAGATACAGAGTAAATCTCCCTCTGCACTGTCCCCATCAAACACTCCCAGGACAGGTACAGCACGGGGTTAGATACAGAGTAAAGCTCCCTCTACACTGTCCCCATCAAACACTCCCAGGACAGGCACAGCACGGGGTTAGATACAGAGTAAAGCTCCCTCTACACTGTCCCCATCAAACACTCCCAGGACAGGTACAGCACGGGGTTAGATACAGAGTAAAGCTCCCTCTACACTGTCCCCATCAAACACTCCCAGGACAGGCACAGCACGGGGTTAGATACAGAGTAAAGCTCCCTCCACAGTGTCCCCATCAAACACTCCCAGGACAGGTACAGCACGGGGTTAGATACAGAGTAAAGCTCCCTCTATACTGTCCCCATCAAACACTCCCAGGACAGGTACAGCACAGGGTTAGATACAGAGTAAAGCTTCCTCCACACTGGCCCCATCAAACACTCCCTGGACAGGTACAGCACGGGGTTAGATACAGAGTAAAGCTCCCTCTACACTGTCCCCATCAAACACCCCCAGGACAGGTACAGCACGGGGTTAGATACAGAATAAAGCTCCCTCTATACTGTCCCCATCAAACACTCCCAGGACAGGTACAGCACAGGGTTAGATACAGAGTAAAGCTTCCTCCACACTGGCCCCATCAAACACTCCCTGGACAGGTACAGCACGGGGTTAGATACAGAGTAAAGCTCCCTCTACCCTGTCCCCATCAAACACTCCCAGGACAGGACAGGTACAGGACGGGGTTAGATGCAGAGTAAAGCTCCCTCTACACTGTCCCCATCAAACACTCCCAGGACTGGTACAACACGGGGTTAGATACAGAGTAAACATCCCTCTACACTGTCCCCATCAAACACTCCCAGGACAGGTACAGCACGGGGTTAGATACAGAATAAAGCTCCCTCCACACTGTCCCCATCAAACACTCCCAGGACAGGTACAGCACGGGGTTAGATACAGAGTAAGGCTCCCTCTACACTGTCGCATCAAACACTCCCAGGACAGGTACAGCACGGGGTTAGATACAGAGTAAAGCTCCCTCTACACTGTCCCCATCAAACTCCCCCAGGACAGGTACAGCACGGGGGTTGGATACAGAGTAAAGCTCCCTCAAAACTGTCCTCATCAAACACTCCCAGGACAGGTGCAGCACGGGGTCAGATACAGAGTAAACTCCCTCTACACTGTCCCCCATCAAACACTCCCAGGACAGGTACAGCACGAGGTTAAATCAAGAGTAAAGCTCCCTCTACACTGTCCCCATCAAACACTCCTAGGCAAGGTACAGCACGGGGTTAGATACAGAGTAATGCTCCCTCTACACTGTCCCCATCAAACACTCCCAGGACAGGTACAGCACGGGTTAGATACAGAGTAAAGCTCCCACTACACTGTCCCCATCAAACACTCCCAGGACAGGTACAGCACGGGGTTAGATACAGAGTAAACTCCCTCTACACTGTCCCCATCAAACACTCCCAGGACAGGTACAGCACGGGGTTAGATACAGAGTAAACTCCCTCTACACTGTCCCCATCAAACACTCCCAGGACAGGTACAGCACGGGGTTAGATACAGAGTAAAACTCCCTCTACACTGTCCCCATCAAACACTCCCAGGACAGGCACAGCACGGGGTTAGATACAGAGTAAAGCTCCCTCTACACTGTCCCCATCAAACACCCCCAGGACAGGTACAGCACGGGGTTAGATACAGAATAAAGCTCCCTCTATACTGTCCCCATCAAACACTCCCAGGACAGGTGCAGCACGGGGTTAGATACAGAGTAAAGCTCCCTCTACACTGTCCCCATCAAACACTCCCAGGACAGGCACAGCACGGGGTTAGATACAGAGTAAAGCTCCCTCCACACTGTCCCCATCAAACACTCCCAGAACAAGTACAGCACGGGGTTAGATACAGAGTAAAGCTCCCTCTACACTGTCCCCATCAAACACTCCCAGGACAGGTACAGCACGGGGTTAGATACAGAGTAAACTCCCTCTACACTGTCCCCATCAAACACTCCCAGGACAGGTACAGCACGGGGTTAGATACAGAGTAAAGCTCCCTCTACACTGTCCCCATCAAACACTCCCAGGACAGGCACAGCACGGGGTTAGATACAGAGTAAAGCTCCCTCTACACTGTCCCCATCAAACACCCCGAGGACAGGTACAGCACGGGGTTAGATACAGAATAAAGCTCCCTCTACACTGTCCCCATCAAACACTCCCAGGACAGGTACAGCACGGCTTAGATACATAGTAAAGCTCCCACTACACTGTCCCCATCAAACACTCCCAGGACAGGTACAGCACGGGGTTAGATACAAAGTAAACTACCTCTACACTGTCCCCATCAAACACACCCAGGACAGGTACAGCACGCGGTTAGATACAGAGTAAACTCCCTCTACACTGTCCCCATCAAACACTCCCAGGACAGGTACAGCACGGGGTTAGATACAGAGTAAATCTCCCACTACACTGTCCCGATCAAACATTCCCAGGACAGGTACAGCAGATGGTCAGATACCGAGTAAAGCTCCCTCTACACTGTCCCCATCAAACACTCCCAGGACAGGTACAGCACGGGTTAGATATAGAGTAAAGCTCCCTCTACACTGACCCCATCAAACACTCCCAGGACAGGTACAGCACGGGGATAGATACAGAGTAAAGCTCCCTCTACACTGTCCCCATCAAACACTCCCAGGACAGGTACAGCACGGGGTTAGATACAGAGTAAAGCTCCCTCTACACTGTCCCCATCAAACACTCCCAGGACAGGTACAGCACGGGGTTAGAGACAGAGTAAAGCTCCCTCTTCACTGTCCCCATCAAACACTCCCAGGACAGGTACAGCACGGGGTTAGAGACAGAGTAAAGCTCCCTCTACACTGTCCCCATCAAACACTCCCAGGACAGGTACAGCACGGGGTTAGATACAGAGTAAAGCTCCCTCGACACTGTCCCCATCAAACACTCCCAGGACAGGTACAGCACGGGGTTAGATACAGAGTAAAGCTCCCTCGACACTGTCCCCATCAAACACTCCCAGGACAGGTACAGCACGGGGTTAGATACAGAGTAAAGCTCCCTCTACACTGTCCCCCATCAAACGCTCCCAGGACAGGTACAGCACGGGGTTAGATACAGAGTAAAGCTCCCTCTACACTGTCCCCATCAAACACTCCCAGGACAGGTACAGCACGGGGTTAGATACAGAGTAAAGCTCCCTCGACACTGTCCCCATCAAACACTCCCAGGACAGGTACAGCACGGGGTTAGATACAGAGTAAAGCTCCCTCGACACTGTCCCCATCAAACACTCCCAGGACAGGTACAGCACGGGGTTAGATACAGAGTAAAGCTCCCTCTACACTGTCCCCATCAAACACTCCCAGGACAGGTACAGCACGGGGTTAGATACAGAGTAAAGCACCCTCTACACTGTCCCCATCAAACACACCCAGGACAGGTACAGCACGGGGTTAGATACAGAGTAAACTACCTCTACACTGTCCCCATCAAACACACCCAGGACAGGTACAGCACGGGGTTAGAAACAGAGTAAACTCCCTCTACACTGTCCCCATCAAACACTCCCAGGACAGGTACAGCACGGGGTTAGATACAGAGTAAACTCTCTCTACACTGTCCCCATCAAACACTCCCAGGACAGGTACAGCACGGGGTTAGATACAGAGTAAAACTCCCTCTACACTGTCCCCATCAAACACTCCCAGGACAGGTACAGCACGGGGTTAGATACAGAGTAAAGCTCCCTCTACACTGTCCCCATCAAACACTCCCAGGACAGATCCAGCACGGGGTTAGATACAGAGTAAAGCTCCCTCTACACTGTCCCCACCAAACACTCCCAGGACAGGTACAGCACGGGGTTAGATACAGAGTAAAGCTCCCTCTACACTGTCCCCACCAAACACTCCCAGGAAAGGTACAGCACGGGGTTAGATACAGAGTAAAGCTCCCTCTATACTGTCCCCATCAAACACTCACTGGACAGGTACAGCACGGGGTTAGATACAGAGTAAAGCTCCCTCTACACTGTCCCCATCAAACACTCCCAGGTCAGGTACAACACGGGGTTAGATACAGAGTAAATCTCCCTCCACAGTGTCCCCATCAAACACTCCCAGGACAGGTACAGCACGGGGTTAGATACAGAGTAAAGCTCCCTCTATACTGTCCCCATCAAACACTCCCAGGACAGGTACAGCACAGGGTTAGATACAGAGTAAAGCTTCCTCCACACTGGCCCCATCAAACACTCACTGGACAGGTACAGCACGGGGTTAGATACAGAGTAAAGCTCCCTCTATACTGTCCCCATCAAACACTCACTGGACAGGTACAGCACGGGGTTAGATACAGAGTAAAGATCCCTCTACCCTGTCCCCATCAAACACTCCCAGGACAGGACAGGTACAGGACGGGGTTAGATGCAGAGTAAAGCTCCCTCTACACTGTCCCCATCAAACACTCCCAGGACAGGTACTGCACGGGGTTAGATACAGAGTAAAGCTCCCTCTACACTGTCCCCATCAAACACACCCAGGACAGGTACAGCACGGGGTTAGATACAGAGTAAACTACCTCTACACTGTCCCCATCAAACACACCCAGGACAGGTACAGCACGGGGTTAGAAACAGAGTAAACTCCCTCTACACTGTCCCCATCAAACACTCCCAGGACAGGTACAGCACGGGGTTAGATACAGAGTAAAGCTCCCTCTACACTGTCCCCATTAAACACTCCCAGGACAGGTACAGCATGGGGTTAGATACAGAGTAAAGCTCCCGCTATCCTGTCCCCATCAAACACTCCCAGGACAGGACAGGTACAGGACGGGGTTAGATGCAGAGTAAAAGCTCCCTCTACACTGTCCCCATCAAACACTCCCAGGACAGGTACAGCACTGGGTTAGATACAGAGTAAAGCTCCCTCTACACTGTCCCCATCAAACACTCCCAGGCCAGGTACAGCACGGGGTTAGATACAGAGTAAAGCTCCCTCTACACTGTCCCCATCAAAAACTCCCAGGACAGGTACAGCACGGGGTTAGATACAGAATAAAGCTCCCTCGATACTGTCCCCATCAAACACTCCTAGGCCAGGTACAGCACGGGGTTAGATACAGAGTAATGCTCCCTCTACACTGTCCCCATCAAACACTCCCAGGACAGGTACGGCACGGGGTTAGATACAGAGTAAAGCTCCCTCTACACTGTCCCCACCAAACACTCCCAGGACAGGTACAGCACGGGGTTAGATACAGAGTAAAGCTCCCTCTACACTGTCCCCACCAAACACTCCCAGGAAAGGTACAGCACGGGGTTAGATACAGAGTAAAGCTCCCTCTATACTGTCCCCATCAAACACTCACTGGACAGGTACAGCACGGGGTTAGATACAGAGTAAAGCTCCCTCTACACTGTCCTCATCAAACACTCCCAGGACAGGTACAGCACGGGGTTAGATACAGAGTAAATCTCCCTCTGCACTGTCCCCATCAAACACTCCCAGGTCAGGTACAACACGGGGTTAGATACAGAGTAAATCTCCCTCTGCACTGTCCCCATCAAACACTCCCAGGACAGGTACAGCACGGGGTTAGATACAGAGTAAAGCTCCCTCTACACTGTCCCCATCAAACACTCCCAGGACAGGCACAGCACGGGGTTAGATACAGAGTAAAGCTCCCTCTACACTGTCCCCATCAAACACTCCCAGGACAGGTACAGCACGGGGTTAGATACAGAGTAAAGCTCCCTCTACACTGTCCCCATCAAACACTCCCAGGACAGGCACAGCACGGGGTTAGATACAGAGTAAAGCTCCCTCCACAGTGTCCCCATCAAACACTCCCAGGACAGGTACAGCACGGGGTTAGATACAGAGTAAAGCTCCCTCTATACTGTCCCCATCAAACACTCCCAGGACAGGTACAGCACAGGGTTAGATACAGAGTAAAGCTTCCTCCACACTGGCCCCATCAAACACTCCCTGGACAGGTACAGCACGGGGTTAGATACAGAGTAAAGCTCCCTCTACACTGTCCCCATCAAACACCCCCAGGACAGGTACAGCACGGGGTTAGATACAGAATAAAGCTCCCTCTATACTGTCCTCATCAAACACTCCCAGGACAGGTACAGCACGGGGTTAGATAGAGAGTAAAGCTCCCTCCACACTGACCCCATCAAACACTCCCAGGACTGGTGCAGCACGGGGTTAGATACAGAGTAAAGCTCCCTCTACACTGTCCCCATCAAACACTCCCAGGACAGGTACAGCACGGGTTAGATACATAGTAAAGCTCCCACTACACTGTCCCCATCAAACACTCCCAGGACAGGTACAGCACGGGGTTAGATACAGAGTAAACTACCTCTGCACTGTCCCCATCAAACACTCCCAGGACAGGTACAGCACGGGGTTAGATACAGAGTAAAGATCCCTCTACCCTGTCCCCATCAAACACTCCCAGGACAGGACAGGTACAGGACGGGGTTAGATGCAGAGTAAAGCTCCCTCTACACTGTCCCCATCAAACACTCCCAGGACAGGTACTGCACGGGGTTAGATACAGAGTAAAGCTCCCTCTACACTGTCCCCATCAAACACTCCCAGGACTGGTACAACACGGGGTTAGATACAGAGTAAACATCCCTCTACACTGTCCCCATCAAACACTCCCAGGACAGGTACAGCACGGGGTTAGATACAGAATAAAGCTCCCTCTATACTGTCCCCATCAAACACTCCCAGGACAGGTACAGCACGGGGTTAGATACAGAGTAAAGCTCCCTCTACACTGTCCCCATCAAACACTCCCAGGACAGGTACAGCACGGGGTTAGATACAGAGTAAAGCTCCCTCTACACTGTCCCCATCAAACTCCCCCAGGACAGGTACAGCACGGGGGTTGGATACAGAGTAAAGCTCCCTCAAAACTGTCCTCATCAAACACTCCCAGGAAAGGTGCAGCACGGGGTTAGATACAGAGTAAACTCCCTCTACACTGTCCCCCATCAAACACTCCCAGGACAGGTACAGCACGAGGTTAAATCAAGAGTAAAGCTCCCTCTACACTGTCCCCATCAAACACTCCCAGGACAGGTACAGCACGGGGTTAGATACAGAGTAAACTCCCTCTACACTGTCCCCATCAAACACTCCTAGGACAGGTACAGCACGGGGTTAGATACAGAGTAAAACTCCCTCTACACTGTCCCCATCAAACACTCCCAGGACAGGCACAGCACGGGGTTAGATACAGAGTAAAGCTCCCTCTACACTGTCCCCATCAAACACTCCCAGGACAGGCACAGCACGGGGTTAGATACAGAGTAAAGCTCCCTCTACACTGTCCCCATCAAACACCCCCAGGACAGGTACAGCACGGGGTTAGATACAGAATAAAGCTCCCTCTATACTGTCCCCATCAAACACTCCCAGGACAGGTACAGCACGGGGTTAGATACAGAGTAAAGCTCCCTCTACACCGTCCCCATCAAACACTCCCAGGACAGGTACAGCACGGGGTTAGATACAGAGTAAAACTCCCTCTACACTGTCCCCATCAAACACTCCCAGGACAGGTACAGCACGGGGTTAGATACAGAGTAAAACTCCCTCTACACTGTCCCCATCAAACACTCCCAGGACAGGCACAGCACGGGGTTAGATACAGAGTAAAGCTCCCTCTACACTGTCCCCATCAAACACCCCCAGGACAGGTACAGCACGGGGTTAGATACAGAATAAAGCTCCCTCTATACTGTCCCCATCAAACACTCCCAGGACAGGTACAGCACGGGGTTAGATACAGAGTAAAGCTCCCTCTACACTGTCCCCATCAAACACTCCCAGGACAGGCACAGCACGGGGTTAGATACAGAGTAAAGCTCCCTCTACACTGTCCCCATCAAACACTCCCAGGACAGATCCAGCACGGGGTTAGATACAGAGTAAAGCTCCCTCTACACTGTCCCCATCAAACACTCCCAGGACAGGTACAGCACGTGGTTAGATACAGAGTAAAGCTCCGTCTATCCTGTCCCCATCAAACACTCCCAGGACAGGACAGGTACAGGACGGGGTTAGATGCAGAGTAAAAGCTCCCTCTACACTGTCCCCATCAAACACTCCCAGGACAGGTACAGCACGGGGTTAGATACAGAGTAAAGCTCCCTCTACACTGTCCCCATCAAACATTCCCAGGACTGGTACAACACGGGGTTAGATACAGAGTAAAGATTCTTCTACACTGTCCCCATCAAACACTCCCAGGACAGGTACAGCACGGGGTTAGATACAGAGTAAAGCTCCCTCTACACTGTCCCCATCAAACTCCCCCAGGACAGGTACAGCACGGGGGTTGGATACAGAGTAAAGCTCCCTCCACACTGTCCTCATCAAACACTCCCAGGCCAGGTACAGCACGGGGTTAGATACAGAGTAAACTCCCTCTACACTGTCCCCCATCAAACACTCCCAGGACAGGTACAGCACGGGGTTAGATACAGAGTAAAGCTCCCTCTACACTGTCCCCATCAAACACTCCCAGGACAGGTACAGCACGGGGTTAGATACAGAATAAAGCTCCCTCTATGCTGTCCCCATCAAACACTCCTAGGCCAGGTACAGCACGGGGTTAGATACAGAGTAATGCTCCCTCTACACTGTCCCCATCAAACACTCCCAGGACAGGTACAGCACGGGGTTAGATACAGAGTAAACTCCCTCTACACTGTCCCGATCAAACACTCCCAAGACAGGTACAGCACGGGGTTAGATACAGAGTAAACTCCCTCTACACTGTCCCCATCAAACACTCCCAGGACAGGTACAGCACGGGGTTAGATACAGAGTAAAGCTCCCTCTACACTGTCCCCATCAAACACTCCCAGGACAGGCACAGCACGGGGTTAGATACAGAGTAAAGCTCCCTCTACACTGACCCCATCAAACACTCCCAGGACAGGTACAGCACGGGGATAGATACAGAGTAAAGCTCCCTCTACACTGTCCCCATCAAACACTCCCAGGACAGGTACAGCACGGGGTTAGATACAGAGTAAAGCTCCCTCTACACTGTCCCCATCAAACACTCCCAGGACAGGTACAACACGGGGTTAGATACAGAGTAAAGCTCCCTCTTCACTGTCCCCATCAAACACTCCCAGGACAGGTACAGCACGGGGTTAGAGACAGAGTAAAGCTCCCTCTACACTGTCCCCATCAAACACTCCCAGGACAGGTACAGCACGGGGTTAGATACAGAGTAAAGCTCCCTCGACACTGTCCCCATCAAACACTCCCAGGACAGGTACAGCACGGGGTTAGATACAGAGTAAAGCTCCCTCGACACTGTCCCCATCAAACACTCCCAGGACAGGTACAGCACGGGGTTAGATACAGAGTAAAGCTCCCTCTACACTGTCCCCCATCAAACGCTCCCAGGACAGGTACAGCACGGGGTTAGATACAGAGTAAAGCTCCCTCTACACTGTCCCCATCAAACACTCCCAGGACAGGTACAGCACGGGGTTAGATACAGAGTAAAGCTCCCTCGACACTGTCCCCATCAAACACTCCCAGGACAGGTACAGCACGGGGTTAGATACAGAGTAAAGCTCCCTCAACACTGTCCCCATCAAACACTCCCAGGACAGGTACAGCACGGGGTTAGATACAGAGTAAAGCTCCCTCTACACTGTCCCCCATCAAACACTCCCAGGACAGGTACAGCACGGGGTTAGATACAGAGTAAAGCTCCCTCTACACTGTCCCCATCAAACACTCCCAGGACAGGTACAGCATGGGGTTAGATACAGAGTAAAGCTCCCTCTACACTGTCCCCATCAAACACTCCCAGGACAGGTACAGCACGGGGTTAGATACAGAGTAAACTCCCTCTACACTGTCCCCCATCAAACACTCCCAGGACAGGTACAGCACGGGGTTAGATACAGAGTAAAGCTCCCTCTACACTGTCCCCATCAAACACTCCCAGGACAGGTACAGCACGGGGTTAGATACAGAATAAAGCTCCCTCTATACTGTCCCCATCAAACACTCCTAGGCCAGGTACAGCACGGGGTTAGATACAGAGTAAACTCCCTCTACACTGTCCCCATCAAACACTCCCAGGACAGGCACAGCACGGGGTTAGATACAGAGTAAAGCTCCCTCTACACTGTCCCCATCAAACACTCCCAGGACAGGCACAGCACGGGGCTAGATACAGAGTAAAGCTCCCTCTACACTGTCCCCATCAAACACCCCGAGGACAGGTACAGCACGGGGTTAGATACAGAATAAAGCTCCCTCTACACTGTCCCCATCAAACACTCCCAGGACAGCTACAGCACGGGTTAGATACATAGTAAAGCTCCCACTACACTGTCCCCATCAAACACTCCCAGGACAGGTACAGCACGGGGTTAGATACAAAGTAAACTCCCTCTACACTGTCCCCATCAAACACTCCCAGGACAGGTACAGCACGGGGTTAGATACAGAGTAAATCTCCCTCTACACTGTCCCGATCAAACATTCCCAGGACAGGTACAGCAGATGGTGAGATACCGAGTAAAGCTCCCTCTACACTGTCCCCATCAAACACTCCCAGGACAGGTACAGCACGGGGTTAGATATAGAGTAAAGCTCCCTCTACACTGACCCCATCAAACACTCCCAGGACAGGTACAGCACGGGGATAGATACAGAGTAAAGCTCCCTCTACACTGTCCCCATCAAACACTCCCAGGACAGGTACAGCACGGGGTTAGACACAGAGTAAAGCTCCCTCTACACTGTCCCCATCAAACACTCCCAGGACAGGTACAGCACGGGGTTAGATACAGAGTAAAGCTCCCTCTTCACTGTCCCCATCAAACACTCCCAGGACAGGTACAGCACGGGGCTAGATACAGAGTAAAGCTCCCTCTACACTGTCCCCATCAAACACTCCCAGGACAGGTACAGCACGGGGTTAGATACAGAGTAAAGCTCCCTCGACACTGTCCCCATCAAACACTCCCAGGACAGGTACAGCACGGGGTTAGATACAGAGTAAAGCTCCCTCTACACTGTCCCCATCAAACACTCCCAGGACAGGTACAGCACGGGGTTAGATGCACAGTAAAGCTCCCTCGACACTGTCCCCATCAAACACTCCCAGGACAGGTACAGCACGGGGCTAGATACAGAGTAAAGCTCCCTCTACACTGTCCCCATCAAACACTCCCAGGACAGGTACAGCACGGGGTTAGGTACAGAGTAGAGCTCCCTCTACACTGTCCCCATCAAACACTCCCTGGACAGGTACAGCACGGGGTTAGATACAGAGTAAAGCACCCTCTACACTGTCCCCATCAAACACTCCCAGGACAGGTACAGCACGGGGATAGATACAGAGTAAAGCTCCCTCTACACTGTCCCCATCAAACACTCCCAGGACAGGTACAGCACGGGGTTAGATACAGAGTAAAGCTCCCTCTAGACTGTCCCCATCAAACACTCCCAGGACAGGGACAGCACGGGGTTAGATACAGAGTAAAGCTCCCTCTACACTGTCACCATCAAACACTCCCAGGACAGGTACAGCACGGGGTTAGATACAGAGTAAAGCTCCCTCTACACTGTCCCCATCAAACACTCCCAGGACAGGTACAGCACGGGGTTAGATATAGAGTAAAGCTCCCTCTACACTGACCCCATCAAACACTCCCAGGACAGGTACAGCACGGGGTTAGATACAGAGTAAAGCTCCCTCTACACTGTCCCCATCAAACACTCCCAGGACAGGTACAGCATGGGGTTAGATACAGAGTAAAGCTCCCTCTTCACTGTCCCCATCAAACACTCCCAGGACAGGTACAGCAAGGGGTTAGAGACAGAGTAAAGCTCCCTCTACACTGTCCCCATCAAACACTCCCAGGACAGGTACAGCACGGGGTTAGATACAGAGTAAAGCTCCCTCGACACTGTCCCCATCAAACACTCCCAGAACAGGTACAGCACGGGGTTAGATACAGAGTAAAGCTCCCTCGACACTGTCCCCATCAAACACTCCCAGGACAGGTACAGCACGGGGTTAGATACAGAGTAAAGCTCCCTCTACACTGTCCCCCATCAAACGCTCCCAGGACAGGTACAGCACGGGGTTAGATACAGAGTAAAGCTCCCTCTACACTGTCCCCATCAAACACTCCCAGGACAGGTACAGCACGGGGTTAGATACAGAGTAAAGCTCCCTCGACACTGTCCCCATCAAACACTCCCAGGACAGGTACAGCACGGGGTTAGATACGGAGTAAAGCTCCCTCGACACTGTCCCCATCAAACACTCCCAGGACAGGTACAGCACGGGGTTAGATACAGAGTAAAGCTCCCTCTACACTGTCCCCATCAAACACTCCCAGGACAGGGACAGCACGGGATTAGATACAGAGTAAAGCTCCCTCTACACTGTCCCCATCAAACACTCCCAGGACAGGTACAGCACGGGGTTAGATACAGAGTAAAGCTCCCTCTACACTGTCCCCATCAAACACTCCCAGGACAGGTACAGCACGGGGTTAGATACAGAGTAAAGCTCCCTCTACACTGTCCCCATCAAACACTCCCAGGACAGGTACAGCACGGGGTTAGATACAGAGTAAAGCTCCCTCTACACTGTCCCCATCAAACACTCCCAGGACAGGTACAGCACGGGGTTAGATACAGAGTAAAGCTCCCTCGACACTGTCCCCATCAAACACTCCCAGGACAGGTACAGCACGGGGTTAGATACAGAGTAAAGCTCCCTCTTCACTGTCCCAATCAAACACTCCCAGGACAGGTACAGCACGGGGTTAGAGACAGAGTAAAGCTCCCTCTACACTGTCCCCATCAAACACTCCCAGGACAGGTACAGCACGGGGTTAGATACAGAGTAAAGCTCCCTCGACACTGTCCCCATCAAACACTCCCAGGACAGGTACAGCACGGGGTTAGATACAGAGTAAAGCTCCCTCGACACTGTCCCCATCAAACACTCCCAGGACAGGTACAGCACGGGGTTAGATACAGAGTAAAGCTCCCTCTACACTGTCCCCCATCAAACGCTCCCAGGACAGGTACAGCACGGGGTTAGATACAGAGTAAAGCTCCCTCTACACTGTCCCCATCAAACACTCCCAGGACAGGTACAGCACGGGGTTAGATACAGAGTAAAGCTCCCTCGACACTGTCCCCATCAAACACTCCCAGGACAGGTACAGCACGGGGTTAGATACGGAGTAAAGCTCCCTCGACACTGTCCCCATCAAACACTCCCAGGACAGGTACAGCACGGCGTTAGATACAGAGCAAAGCTCCCTCTACACTGTCCCCATCAAACACTCCCAGGACAGGGACAGCACGGGATTAGATACAGAGTAAAGCTCCCTCCACACTGTCCCCATCAAACACTCCCAGGACAGGTACAGCACGGGGTTAGATACAGAGTAAAGCTCCCTCTACACTGTCCCCATCAAACACTCCCAGGACAGGTACAGCACGGGGTTAGATACAGAGTAAAGCTCCCTCGACACTGTCCCCATCAAACACTCCCAGGACAGGTACAGCACGGGGTTAGATACAGAGTAAAGCTCCCTCGACACTGTCCCCATCAAACACTCCCAGGACAGGTACAGCACGGGGTTAGATACAGAGTAAATCTCCCTCTACACTGTCCCGATCAAACATTCCCAGGACAGGTACAGCAGATGGTCAGATACCGAGTAAAGCTCCCTCTACACTGTCCCCATCAAACACTCCCAGGACAGGTACAGCACGGGGTTAGATATAGAGTAAAGCTCCCTCTACACTGACCCCATCAAACACTCCCAGGACAGGTACAGCACGGGGATAGATACAGAGTAAAGCTCCCTCTACACTGTCCCCATCAAACACTCACAGGACAGGTACAGCCCGGGCTAGATACAGAGCAAAGCTCCCTCTACACTGTCCCCATCAAACACTCCCAGGACAGGTACAGCACGGGGTTAGATACAGAGTAAAGCTTCCTCTTCACTGTCCCCATCAAACACTCCCAGGACAGGTACAGCACGGGGTTAGAGACAGAGTAAAGCTCCCTCTTCACTGTCCCCATCAAACACTCCCAGGACAGGTACAGCACGGGGTTAGATACAGAGTAAAGCTCCCTCGACACTGTCCCCATCAAACACTCCCAGGACAGGTACAGCACGGGGTTAGATACAGAGTAAAACTCCCTCGACACTGTCCCCATCAAACACTCCCAGGACAGGTACAGCACGGGGTTAGATACAGAGTAAAGCTCCCTCTACACTGTCCCCCATCAAACGCTCCCAGGACAGGTACAGCACGGGGTTAGATACAGAGTAAAGCTCCCTCTACACTGTCCCCATCAAACACTCCCAGGACAGGTACAGCACGGGGTTAGATACAGAGTAAAGCTCCCTCGACACTGTCCCCATCAAACACTCCCAGGACAGGTACAGCACGGGGTTAGATACGGAGTAAAGCTCCCTCGACACTGTCCCCATCAGACACTCCCAGGACAGGTACAGCACGGGGTTAGATACAGAGTAAAGCTCCCTCTACACTGTCCCCATTAAACACTCCCAGGACAGGTACAGCACGGGGTTAGATACAGAGTAAAGCTCCCTCTACACTGTCCCCATCAAACACTCCCAGGACAGGTACAGCACGGGGATAGATACAGAGTAAAGCTCCCTCGACACTGTCCCCATCAAACACTCCCAGGACAGGTACAGCACGGGGTTAGATACAGAGTAAAGCTCCCTCGACACTGTCCCCATCAAACACTCCCAGGACAGGTACAGCACGGGGCTAGATACAGAGTAAAGCTCCCTCTACACTGTCCCCATCAAACACTCCCAGGACAGGTACAGCACGGGGTTAGATACAGAGTAAAGCTCCCTCGACACTGTCCCCATCAAACACTCCCAGGACAGGTACAGCACGGGGTTAGATACAGAGTAAAGCTCCCTCGACACTGTCCCCATCAAACACTCCCAGGACAGGTACAGCACGGGGTTAGATACAGAGTAAAGCTCCCTCTACACTGTCCCCATCAAACACTCCCAGGACAGGTACAGCACGGGGTTAGATGCAGAGTAAAGCTCCCTCGACACTGTCCCCATCAAACACTCCCAGGACAGGTACAGCACGGGGCTAGATACAGAGTAAAGCTCCCTCTACACTGTCCCCATCAAACACTCCCAGGACAGGTACAGCACGGGGTTAGGTACAGAGTAAAGCTCCCTCTACACTGTCCCCATCAAACACTCCCTGGACAGGTAGAGCACGGGGTTAGATACAGAGTAAAGCTCCCTCGACACTGTCCCCATCAAACACTCCCAGGACAGTTACAGCACGGGGTTAGATACAGAGTAAAGCTCCCTCGACACTGTCCCCATCAAACACTCCCAGGACAGGTACAGCACGGGGTTAGATACGGAGTAAAGCTCCCTCGACACTGTCCCCATCAAACACTCCCAGGACAGGTACAGCACGGGGTTAGATACAGAGTAAAGCTCCCTCTACACTGTCCCCATCAAACACTCCCAGGACAGGGACAGCACGGGATTAGATACAGAGTAAAGCTCCCTCTACACTGTCCCCATCAAACACTCCCAGGACAGGTACAGCACGGGGTTAGATACAGAGTAAAGCTCCCTCTACACTGTCCCCATCAAACACTCCCAGGACAGGTACAGCACGGGGTTAGATACAGAGTAAAGCTCCCTCTACACTGTCCCCATCAAACACTCCCAGGACAGGTACAGCACGGGGTTAGATACAGAGTAAAGCTCCCTCTACACTGTCCCCATCAAACACTCCCAGGACAGGTACAGCACGGGGTTAGATACAGAGTAAAGCTCCCTCGACACTGTCCCCATCAAACACTCCCAGGACAGGTACAGCACGGGGTTAGATACAGAGTAAAGCTCCCTCTTCACTGTCCCAATCAAACACTCCCAGGACAGGTACAGCACGGGGTTAGAGACAGAGTAAAGCTCCCTCTACACTGTCCCCATCAAACACTCCCAGGACAGGTACAGCACGGGGTTAGATACAGAGTAAAGCTCCCTCGACACTGTCCCCATCAAACACTCCCAGGACAGGTACAGCACGGGGTTAGATACAGAGTAAAGCTCCCTCGACACTGTCCCCATCAAACACTCCCAGGACAGGTACAGCACGGGGTTAGATACAGAGTAAAGCTCCCTCTACACTGTCCCCCATCAAACGCTCCCAGGACAGGTACAGCACGGGGTTAGATACAGAGTAAAGCTCCCTCTACACTGTCCCCATCAAACACTCCCAGGACAGGTACAGCACGGGGTTAGATACAGAGTAAAGCTCCCTCGACACTGTCCCCATCAAACACTCCCAGGACAGGTACAGCACGGGGTTAGATACGGAGTAAAGCTCCCTCGACACTGTCCCCATTAAACACTCCCAGGACAGGTACAGCACGGGGTTAGATACAGAGCAAAGCTCCCTCTACACTGTCCCCATCAAACACTCCCAGGACAGGGACAGCACGGGATTAGATACAGAGTAAAGCTCCCTCCACACTGTCCCCATCAAACACTCCCAGGACAGGTACAGCACGGGGTTAGATACAGAGTAAAGCTCCCTCTACACTGTCCCCATCAAACACTCCCAGGGCAGGTACAGCACGGGGTTAGATACAGAGTAAAGCTCCCTCGACACTGTCCCCATCAAACACTCCCAGGACAGGTACAGCACGGGGTTAGATACAGAGTAAAGCTCCCTCGACACTGTCCCCATCAAACACTCCCAGGACAGGTACAGCACGGGGTTAGATACAGAGTAAATCTCCCTCTACACTGTCCCGATCAAACATTCCCAGGACAGGTACAGCAGATGGTCAGATACCGAGTAAAGCTCCCTCTACACTGTCCCCATCAAACACTCCCAGGACAGGTACAGCACGGGGTTAGATATAGAGTAAAGCTCCCTCTACACTGACCCCATCAAACACTCCCAGGACAGGTACAGCACGGGGATAGATACAGAGTAAAGCTCCCTCTACACTGTCCCCATCAAACACTCCCAGGACAGGTACAGCCCGGGCTAGATACAGAGTAAAGCTCCCTCTACACTGTCCCCATCAAACACTCCCAGGACACGTACAGCACGGGGTTAGATACAGAGTAAAGCTCCCTCTTCACTGTCCCCATCAAACACTCCCAGGACAGGTACAGCACGGGGTTAGAGACAGAGTAAAGCTCCCTCTTCACTGTCCCCATCAAACACTCCCAGGACAGGTACAGCACGGGGTTAGATACAGAGTAAAGCTCCCTCGACACTGTCCCCATCAAACACTCCCAGGACAGGTACAGCACGGGGTTAGATACAGAGTAAAACTCCCTCGACACTGTCCCCATCAAACACTCCCAGGACAGGAACAGCACGGGGTTAGATACAGAGTAAAGCTCCCTCTACACTGTCCCCCATCAAACGCTCCCAGGACAGGTACAGCACGGGGTTAGATACAGAGTAAAGCTCCCTCTACACTGTCCCCATCAAACACTCCCAGGACAGGTACAGCACGGGGTTAGATACAGAGTAAAGCTCCCTCGACACTGTCCCCATCAAACACTCCCAGGACAGGTACAGCACGGGGTTAGATACGGAGTAAAGCTCCCTCGACACTGTCCCCATCAGACACTCCCAGGACAGGTACAGCACGGGGTTAGATACAGAGTAAAGCTCCCTCTACACTGTCCCCATCAAACACTCCCAGGAAAGGTACAGCACGGGGTTAGATACAGAGTAAAGCTCCCTCTACACTGTCCCCATCAAACACTCCCAGGACAGGTACAGCACGGGGATAGATACAGAGTAAAGCTCCCTCGACACTGTCCCCATCAAACACTCCCAGGACAGGTACAGCACGGGGTTAGATACAGAGTAAAGCTCCCTCGACACTGTCCCCATCAAACACTCCCAGGACAGGTACAGCACGGGGCTAGATACAGAGTAAAGCTCCCTCTACACTGTCCCCATCAAACACTCCCAGGACAGGTACAGCACGGGGTTAGATACAGAGTAAAGCTCCCTCGACACTGTCCCCATCAAACACTCCCAGGACAGGTACAGCACGGGGTTAGATACAGAGTAAAGCTCCCTCGACACTGTCCCCATCAAACACTCCCAGGACAGGTACAGCACGGGGTTAGATACAGAGTAAAGCTCCCTCTACAATGTCCCCATCAAACACTCCCAGGACAGGTACAGCACGGGGTTAGATGCAGAGTAAAGCTCCCTCGACACTGTCCCCATCAAACACTCCCAGGACAGGTACAGCACGGGGCTAGATACAGAGTAAAGCTCCCTCTACACTGTCCCCATCAAACACTCCCAGGACAGGTACAGCACGGGGTTAGGTACAGAGTAAAGCTCCCTCTACACTGTCCCCATCAAACACTCCCTGGACAGGTACAGCACGGGGTTAGATACAGAGTAAAGCACCCTCTACACTGACCCCATCAAACACTCCCAAGACAGGTACAGCACGGGGATAGATACAGAGTAAAGCTCCCTCTACACTGTCCCCATCAAACACTCCCAGGACAGGTACAGCACGGGGTTAGATACAGAGTAAAGCTCCCTCTAGACTGTCCCCATCAAACACTCCCAGGACAGGGACAGCACGGGGTTAGATACAGAGTAAAGCTCCCTCTACACTGTCACCATCAAACACTCCCAGGACAGGTACAGCACGGGGTTAGATACAGAGTAAAGCTCCCTCGACACTGTCCCCATCAAACACTCCCAGGACAGGTACAGCACGGGGTTAGATATAGAGTAAAGCTCCCTCTACACTGACCCCATCAAACACTCCCAGGACAGGTACAGCACGGGGTTAGATACAGAGTAAAGCTCCCTCTACACTGTCCCCATCAAACACTCCCAGGACAGGTACAGCATGGGGTTAGATACAGAGTAAAGCTCCCTCTTCACTGTCCCCATCAAACACTCCCAGGACAGGTACAGCACGGGGTTAGAGACAGAGTAAAGCTCCCTCTACACTGTCCCCATCAAACACTCCCAGGACAGGTACAGCACGGGGTTAGATACAGAGTAAAGCTCCCTCGACACTGTCCCCATCAAACACTCCCAGGACAGGTACAGCACGGGGTTAGATACAGAGTAAAGCTCCCTCGACACTGTCCCCATCAAACACTCCCAGGACAGGTACAGCACGGGGTTAGATACAGAGTAAAGCTCCCTCTACACTGTCCCCCATCAAACGCTCCCAGGACAGGTACAGCACGGGGTTAGATACAGAGTAAAGCTCCCTCTACACTGTCCCCATCAAACACTCCCAGGACAGGTACAGCACGGGGTTAGATACAGAGTAAAGCTCCCTCGACACTGTCCCCATCAAACACTCCCAGGACAGGTACAGCACGGGGTTAGATACAGAGTAAAGCTCCCTCGACACTGTCCCCATCAAACACTCCCAGGACAGGTACAGCACGGGGTTAGATACAGAGTAAAGCTCCCTCTACACTGTCCCCATCAAACACTCCCAGGACAGGGACAGCACGGGATTAGATACAGAGTAAAGCTCCCTCCACACTGTCCCCATCAAACACTCCCAGGACAGGTACAGCACAGGGTTAGATACAGAGTAAAGCTCCCTCTACACTGTCCCCATCAAACACTCCCAGGACAGGTAGAGCACGGGGTTAGATACAGAGTAAAGCTCCCTCTACACTGTCCCCATCAAACACTCCCAGGACAGGTACAGCACGGGGTTAGATACAGAGTAAAGCTCCCTCTACACTGTCCCCATCAAACACTCCCAGGACAGGTACAGCACGGGGTTAGATACAGAGTAAAGCTCCCTCGACACTGTCCCCATCAAACACTCCCAGGACAGGTACAGCACGGGGTTAGATACAGAGTAAAGCTCCCTCTTCACTGTCCCCATCAAACACTCCCAGGACAGGTACAGCACGGGGTTAGAGACAGAGTAAAGCTCCCTCTACACTGTCCCCATCAAACACTCCCAGGACAGGTACAGCACGGGGTTAGATACAGAGTAAAGCTCCCTCGACACTGTCCCCATCAAACACTCCCAGGACAGGTACAGCACGGGGTTAGATACAGAGTAAAGCTCCCTCTTCACTGTCCCCATCAAACACTCCCAGGACAGGTACAGCACGGGGTTAGAGACAGAGTAAAGCTCCCTCTACACTGTCCCCATCAAACACTCCCAGGACAGGTACAGCACGGGGTTAGATACAGAGTAAAGCTCCCTCGACACTGTCCCCATCAAACACTCCCAGGACAGGTACAGCACGGGGTTAGATACAGAGTAAAGCTCCCTCGACACTGTCCCCATCAAACACTCCCAGGACAGGTACAGCACGGGGTTAGATACAGAGTAAAGCTCCCTCTACACTGTCCCCCATCAAACGCTCCCAGGACAGGTACAGCACGGGGTTAGATACAGAGTAAAGCTCCCTCTACACTGTCCCCATCAAACACTCCCAGGACAGGTACAGCACGGGGTTAGATACAGAGTAAAGCTCCCTCGACACTGTCCCCATCAAACACTCCCAGGACAGGTACAGCACGGGGTTAGATACGGAGTAAAGCTCCCTCGACACTGTCCCCATCAAACACTCCCAGGACAGGTACAGCACGGGGTTAGATACAGAGTAAAGCTCCCTCTACACTGTCCCCATCAAACACTCCCAGGACAGGGACAGCACGGGATTAGATACAGAGAAAAGCTCCCTCCACACTGTCCCCATCAAACACTCCCAGGACAGGTACAGCACGGGGTTAGATACAGAGTAAAGCTCCCTCTACACTGTCCCCATCAAACACTCCCAGGACAGGTACAGCACGGGGTTAGATACAGAGTAAAGCTCCCTCGACACTGTCCCCATCAAACACTCCCAGGACAGGTACAGCACGGGGTTAGATACAGAGTAAAGCTCCCTCGACACTGTCCCCATCAAACACTCCCAGGACAGGTACTGCACGGGGTTAGATACAGAGTAAAGCTCCCTCTACACTGTCCCCCATCAAACACTCCCAGGACAGGTACAGCACGGGGTTAGATACAGAGTAAAGCTCCCTCTACACTGTCCCCATCAAACACTCCCAGGACAGGTACAGCATGGGGTTAGATACAGAGTAAAGCTCCCTCTACACTGTCCCCATCAAACACTCCCAGGACAGGTACAGCACGGGGGTTGGATACAGAGTAAAGCTCCCTCCACAATGTCCTCATCAAACACTCCCAGGACAGGTACAGCACGGGGTTAGATACAGAGTAAACTCCCTCTACACTGTCCCCCATCAAACACTCCCAGGACAGGTACAGCACGGGGTTAGATACAGAGTAAAGCTCCCTCTACACTGTCCCCATCAAACACTCCCAGGACAGGTACAGCACGGGGTTAGATACAGAATAAAGCTCCCTCTGTACTGTCCCCATCAAACACTCCTAGGCCAGGTACAGCACGGGGTTAGATACAGAGTAAACTCCCTCTACACTGTCCCCATCAAACACTCCCAGGACAGGCACAGCACGGGGTTAGATACAGAGTAAAGCTCCCTCTACACTGTCCCCATCAAACACTCCCAGGACAGGCACAGCACGGGGCTAGATACAGAGTAAAGCTCCCTCTACACTGTCCCCATCAAACACCCCGAGGACAGGTACAGCACGGGGTTAGATACAGAATAAAGCTCCCTCTACACTGTCCCCATCAAACACTCCCAGGACAGGTACAGCACGGGGTTAGATACATAGTAAAGCTCCCACTACACTGTCCCCATCAAACACTCCCAGGACAGGTACAGCACGGGGTTAGATACAAAGTAAACTACCTCTACACTGTCCCCATCAAACACACGCAGGACAGGTACAGCACGCGGTTAGATACAGAGTAAGCTCCCTCTACACTGTCCCCATCAAACACTCCCAGGACAGGTACAGCACAGGGTTAGATACAGAGTAAATCTCCCTCTACACTGTCCCCATCAAACACTCCCAGGACAGGTACAGCACGGGGTTAGAGACAGAGTAAAGCTCCCTCTACACTGTCCCCATCAAACACTCCCAGGACAGGTACAGCACGGGGTTAGATACAGAGTAAAGCTCCCTCGACACTGTCCCCATCAAACACTCCCAGGACAGGTACAGCACGGGGTTAGATACAGAGTAAAGCTCCCTCGACACTGTCCCCATCAAACACTCCCAGGACAGGTACAGCACGGGGTTAGATACAGAGTAAAGCTCCCTCTACACTGTCCCCCATCAAACGCTCCCAGGACAGGTACAGCACGGGGTTAGATACAGAGTAAAGCTCCCTCTACACTGTCCCCATCAAACACTCCCAGGACAGGTACAGCACGGGGTTAGATACAGAGTAAAGCTCCCTCGACACTGTCCCCATCAAACACTCCCAGGACAGGTACAGCACGGGGTTAGATACAGAGTAAAGCTCCCTCGACACTGTCCCCATCAAACACTCCCAGGACAGGTACAGCACGGGGTTAGATACAGAGTAAAGCTCCCTCTACACTGTCCCCATCAAACACTCCCAGGACAGGGACAGCACGGGATTAGATACAGAGTAAAGCTCCCTCCACACTGTCCCCATCAAACACTCCCAGGACAGGTACAGCACGGGGTTAGATACAGAGTAAAGCTCCCTCTACACTGTCCCCATCAAACACTCCCAGGACAGGTAGAGCACGGGGTTAGATACAGAGTAAAGCTCCCTCTACACTGTCCCCATCAAACACTCCCAGGACAGGTACAGCACGGGGTTAGATACAGAGTAAAGCTCCCTCTACACTGTCCCCATCAAACACTCCCAGGACAGGTACAGCACGGGGTTAGATACAGAGTAAAGCTCCCTCGACACTGTCCCCATCAAACACTCCCAGGACAGGTACAGCACGGGGTTAGATACAGAGTAAAGCTCCCTCTTCACTGTCCCCATCAAACACTCCCAGGACAGGTACAGCACGGGGTTAGAGACAGAGTAAAGCTCCCTCTACACTGTCCCCATCAAACACTCCCAGGACAGGTACAGCACGGGGTTAGATACAGAGTAAAGCTCCCTCGACACTGTCCCCATCAAACACTCCCAGGACAGGTACAGCACGGGGTTAGATACAGAGTAAAGCTCCCTCTTCACTGTCCCCATCAAACACTCCCAGGACAGGTACAGCACGGGGTTAGAGACAGAGTAAAGCTCCCTCTACACTGTCCCCATCAAACACTCCCAGGACAGGTACAGCACGGGGTTAGATACAGAGTAAAGCTCCCTCGACACTGTCCCCATCAAACACTCCCAGGACAGGTACAGCACGGGGTTAGATACAGAGTAAAGCTCCCTCGACACTGTCCCCATCAAACACTCCCAGGACAGGTACAGCACGGGGTTCGATACAGAGTAAAGCTCCCTCTACACTGTCCCCCATCAAACGCTCCCAGGACAGGTACAGCACGGGGTTAGATACAGAGTAAAGCTCCCTCTACACTGTCCCCATCAAACACTCCCAGGACAGGTACAGCACGGGGTTAGATACAGAGTAAAGCTCCCTCGACACTGTCCCCATCAAACACTCCCAGGACAGGTACAGCACGGGGTTAGATACGGAGTAAAGCTCCCTCGACACTGTCCCCATCAAACACTCCCAGGACAGGTACAGCACGGGGTTAGATACAGAGTAAAGCTCCCTCTACACTGTCCCCATCAAACACTCCCAGGACAGGGACAGCACGGGATTAGATACAGAGAAAAGCTCCCTCCACACTGTCCCCATCAAACACTCCCAGGACAGGTACAGCACGGGGTTAGATACAGAGTAAAGCTCCCTCTACACTGTCCCCATCAAACACTCCCAGGACAGGTACAGCACGGGGTTAGATACAGAGTAAAGCTCCCTCGACACTGTCCCCATCAAACACTCCCAGGACAGGTACAGCACGGGGTTAGATACAGAGTAAAGCTCCCTCGACACTGTCCCCATCAAACACTCCCAGGACAGGTACTGCACGGGGTTAGATACAGAGTAAAGCTCCCTCTACACTGTCCCCCATCAAACACTCCCAGGACAGGTACAGCACGGGGTTAGATACAGAGTAAAGCTCCCTCTACACTGTCCCCATCAAACACTCCCAGGACAGGTACAGCATGGGGTTAGATACAGAGTAAAGCTCCCTCTACACTGTCCCCATCAAACACTCCCAGGACAGGTACAGCACGGGGGTTGGATACAGAGTAAAGCTCCCTCCACAATGTCCTCATCAAACACTCCCAGGACAGGTACAGCACGGGGTTAGATACAGAGTAAACTCCCTCTACACTGTCCCCCATCAAACACTCCCAGGACAGGTACAGCACGGGGTTAGATACAGAGTAAAGCTCCCTCTACACTGTCCCCATCAAACACTCCCAGGACAGGTACAGCACGGGGTTAGATACAGAATAAAGCTCCCTCTGTACTGTCCCCATCAAACACTCCTAGGCCAGGTACAGCACGGGGTTAGATACAGAGTAAACTCCCTCTACACTGTCCCCATCAAACACTCCCAGGACAGGCACAGCACGGGGTTAGATACAGAGTAAAGCTCCCTCTACACTGTCCCCATCAAACACTCCCAGGACAGGCACAGCACGGGGCTAGATACAGAGTAAAGCTCCCTCTACACTGTCCCCATCAAACACCCCGAGGACAGGTACAGCACGGGGTTAGATACAGAATAAAGCTCCCTCTACACTGTCCCCATCAAACACTCCCAGGACAGGTACAGCACGGGGTTAGATGCATAGTAAAGCTCCCACTACACTGTCCCCATCAAACACTCCCAGGACAGGTACAGCACGGGGTTAGATACAAAGTAAACTACCTCTACACTGTCCCCATCAAACACACGCAGGACAGGTACAGCACGCGGTTAGATACAGAGTAAGCTCCCTCTACACTGTCCCCATCAAACACTCCCAGGACAGGTACAGCACAGGGTTAGATACAGAGTAAATCTCCCTCTACACTGTCCCGATCAAACATTCCCAGGACAGGTACAGCAGATGGTCAGATACCGAGTAAAGCTCCCTCTACACTGTCCCCATCAAACACTCCCAGGACAGGTACAGCACGGGGTTAGATATAGAGTAAAGCTCCCTCTACACTGACCCCATCAAACACTCCCAGGACAGGTACAGCACGGGGATAGATACAGAGTAAAGCTCCCTCTACACTGTCCCCATCAAACACTCCCAGGACAGGTACAGCACGGGGTTAGATACAGAGTAACGCTCCCTCTACACTGTCCCCATCAAACACTCCCAGGACAGGTACAGCACGGGGTTAGATACAGAGTAAAGCTCCCTCTTCACTGTCCCCATCAAACACTCCCAGGACAGGTACAGCACGGGGTTAGAGACAGAGTAAAGCTCCCTCTACACTGTCCCCATCAAACACTCCCAGGACAGGTACAGCACGGGGTTAGATACAGAGTAAAGCTCCCTCTTCACTGTCCCCATCAAACACTCCCAGGACAGGTACAGCACGGGGTTAGATACAGAGTAAAGCTCCCTCGACACTGTCCCCATCAAACACTCCCAGGACAGGTACAGCACGGGGTTAGATACAGAGTAAAGCTCCCTCGACACTGTCCCCATCAAACACTCCCAGGACAGGTACAGCACGGGGTTAGATACAGAGTAAAGCTCCCTCTACACTGTCCCCCATCAAACGCTCCCAGGACAGGTACAGCACGGGGTTAGATACAGAGTAAAGCTCCCTCTACACTGTCCCCATCAAACACTCCCAGGACAGGTACAGCACGGGGTTAGATACAGAGTAAAGCTCCCTCGACACTGTCCCCATCAAACACTCCCAGGACAGGTACAGCACGGGGTTAGATACGGAGTAAAGCTCCCTCGACACTGTCCCCATCAAACACTCCCAGGACAGGTACAGCACGGGGTTAGATACAGAGTAAAGCTCCCTCTACACTGTCCCCATCAAACACTCCCAGGACAGGTACAGCACGGGGTTAGATACAGAGTAAAGCTCCCTCTACACTGTCCCCATCAAACACTCCCAGGACAGGTACAGCACGGGGATAGATACAGAGTAAAGCTCCCTCGACACTGTCACCATCAAACACTCCCAGGACAGGTACAGCACGGGGTTAGATACAGAGTAAAGCTCCCTCGACACTGTCCCCATGAAACACTCCCAGGACAGGTACAGCACGGGGCTAGATACAGAGTAAAGCTCCCTCTACACTGTCCCCATCAAACACTCCCAGGACAGGTACAGCACGGGGTTAGATACAGAGTAAAGCTCCCTCGACACTGTCCCCATCAAACACTCCCAGGACAGGTACAGCACGGGGTTAGATACAGAGTAAAGCTCCCTCGACACTGTCCCCATCAAACACTCCCAGGACAGGTACAGCACGGGGTTAGATACAGAGTAAAGCTCCCTCTACACTGTCCCCATCAAACACTCCCAGGACAGGTACAGCACGGGGTTAGATGCAGAGTAAAGCTCCCTCGACACTGTCCCCATCAAACACTCCCAGGACAGGTACAGCACGGGGCTAGATACAGAGTAAAGCTCCCTCGACACTGTCCCCATCAAACACTCCCAGGACAGGTACAGCACGGGGTTAGATACGGAGTAAAGCTCCCTCGACACTGTCCCCATCAAACACTCCCAGGACAGGTACAGCACGGGGTTAGATACAGAGTAAAGCTCCCTCTACACTGTCCCCATCAAACACTCCCAGGACAGGTACAGCACGGGGTTAGATACAGAGTAAAGCTCCCTCTACACTGTCCCCATCAAACACTCCCAGGACAGGTACAGCACGGGGATAGATACAGAGTAAAGCTCCCTCGACACTGTCACCATCAAACACTCCCAGGACAGGTACAGCACGGGGTTAGATACAGAGTAAAGCTCCCTCGACACTGTCCCCATGAAACACTCCCAGGACAGGTACAGCACGGGGCTAGATACAGAGTAAAGCTCCCTCTACACTGTCCCCATCAAACACTCCCAGGACAGGTACAGCACGGGGTTAGATACAGAGTAAAGCTCCCTCGACACTGTCCCCATCAAACACTCCCAGGACAGGTACAGCACGGGGTTAGATACAGAGTAAAGCTCCCTCGACACTGTCCCCATCAAACACTCCCAGGACAGGTACAGCACGGGGTTAGATACAGAGTAAAGCTCCCTCTACACTGTCCCCATCAAACACTCCCAGGACAGGTACAGCACGGGGTTAGATGCAGAGTAAAGCTCCCTCGACACTGTCCCCATCAAACACTCCCAGGACAGGTACAGCACGGGGCTAGATACAGAGTAAAGCTCCCTCTACACTGTCCCCATCAAACACTCCCAGGACAGGTACAGCACGGGGTTAGGTACAGAGTAAAGCTCCCTCTACACTGTCCCCATCAAACACTCCCTGGACAGGTACAGCACGGGGTTAGATACAGAGTAAAGCACCCTCTACACTGTCCCCATCAAACACTCCTAGGACAGGTACAGCACGGGGATAGATACAGAGTAAAGCTCCCTCTACACTGTCCCCATCAAACACTCCCAGGACAGGTACAGCACGGGGTTAGATACAGAGTAAAGCTCCCTCTAGACTGTCCCCATCAAACACTCCCAGGACAGGGACAGCACGGGGTTAGATACAGAGTAATGCTCCCTCTACACTGTCACCATCAAACACTCCCAGGACAGGTACAGCACGGGGTTAGATACAGAGTAAAGCTCCCTCTACACTGTCCCCATCAAACACTCCCAGGACAGGTACAGCACGGGGTTAGATATAGAGTAAAGCTCCCTCTACACTGACCCCATCAAACACTCCCAGGACAGGTACAGCACGGGGATAGATACAGAGTAAAGCTCCCTCTGCACTGTCCCCATCAAACACTCCCAGGACAGGTACAGCACGGGGTTAGATACAGAGTAAAGCTCCCTCTACACTGTCCCCATCAAACACTCCCAGGACAGGTACAGCATGGGGTTAGATACAGAGTAAAGCTCCCTCTTCACTGTCCCCATCAAACACTCCCAGGACAGGTACAGCACGGGGTTAGAGACAGAGTAAAGCTCCCTCTACACTGTCCCCATCAAACACTCCCAGGACAGGTACAGCACGGGGTTAGATACAGAGTAAAGCTCCCTCGACACTGTCCCCATCAAACACTCCCAGGACAGGTACAGCACGGGGTTAGATACAGAGTAAAGCTCCCTCTACACTGTCCCCCATCAAACGCTCCCAGGACAGGTACAGCACGGGGTTAGATACAGAGTAAAGCTCCCTCTACACTGTCCCCATCAAACACTCCCAGGACAGGTACAGCACGGGGTTAGGTACAGAGTAAAGCTCCCTCTACACTGTCCCCATCAAACACTCCCTGGACAGGTACAGCACGGGGTTAGATACAGAGTAAATCTCCCTCTACACTGTCCCGATCAAACATTCCCAGGACAGGTACAGCACGGGGTTAGATACAGAGTAAAGCTCCCTCTAGACTGTCCCCATCAAACACTCCCAGGACAGGGACAGCACGGGGTTAGATACAGAGTAATGCTCCCTCTACACTGTCACCATCAAACACTCCCAGGACAGGTACAGCACGGGGTTAGATACAGAGTAAAGCTCCCTCTACACTGTCCCCATCAAACACTCCCAGGACAGGTACAGCACGGGGTTAGATATAGAGTAAAGCTCCCTCTACACTGACCCCATCAAACACTCCCAGGACAGGTACAGCACGGGGATAGATACAGAGTAAAGCTCCCTCTACACTGTCCCCATCAAACACTCCCAGGACAGGTACAGCACGGGGTTAGATACAGAGTAAAGCTCCCTCTACACTGTCCCCATCAAACACTCCCAGGACAGGTACAGCATGGGGTTAGATACAGAGTAAAGCTCCCTCTTCACTGTCCCCATCAAACACTCCCAGGACAGGTACAGCACGGGGTTAGAGACAGAGTAAAGCTCCC
Organism: Scyliorhinus torazame; assembly: GCF_047496885.1. NCBI lineage: Eukaryota > Metazoa > Chordata > Chondrichthyes > Carcharhiniformes > Scyliorhinidae > Scyliorhinus > Scyliorhinus torazame. The sequence continues at coordinate 126,553 of NW_027308203.1, forward strand.
TCTACACTGTCCCCATCAAACACTCCCAGGACAGGTACAGCACGGGGTTAGATACAGAGTAAAGCTCCCTCGACACTGTCCCCATCAAACACTCCCAGGACAGGTACAGCACGGGGTTAGATACAGAGTAAAGCTCCCTCTACACTGTCCCCCATCAAACGCTCCCAGGACAGGTACAGCACGGGGTTAGATACAGAGTAAAGCTCCCTCTACACTGTCCCCATCAAACACTCCCAGGACAGGTACAGCACGGGGTTAGGTACAGAGTAAAGCTCCCTCTACACTGTCCCCATCAAACACTCCCTGGACAGGTACAGCACGGGGTTAGATACAGAGTAAATCTCCCTCTACACTGTCCCGATCAAACATTCCCAGGACAGGTACAGCACGGGGTTAGATATAGAGTAAAGCTCCCTCTACACTGACCCCATCAAACACTCCCAGGACAGGTACAGCACGGGGATAGATACAGAGTAAAGCTCCCTCTACACTGTCCCCATCAAACACTCCCAGGACAGGTACAGCACGGGGTTAGATACAGAGTAAAGCACCCTCTACACTGTCCCCATCAAACACTCCCAGGACAGGTACAGCACGGGGTTAGATACAAAGTAAACTACCTCTACACTGTCCCCATCAAACACACCCAGGACAGGTACAGCACGCGGTTAGATACAGAGTAAGCTCCCTCTACACTGTCCCCATCAAACACTCCCAGGACAGGTACAGCACGGGGTTAGATACAGAGTAAATCTCCCTCTACACTGTCCCGATCAAACATTCCCAGGACAGGTACAGCAGATGGTCAGATACCGAGTAAAGCTCCCTCTACACTGTCCCCATCAAACACTCCCAGGACAGGTACAGCACGGGGTTAGATATAGAGTAAAGCTCCCTCTACACTGACCCCATCAAACACTCCCAGGACAGGTCCAGCACGGGGATAGATACAGAGTAAAGCTCCCTCTACACTGTCCCCATCAAACACTCCCAGGACAGGTACAGCACGGGGTTAGATACAGAGTAACGCTCCCTCTACACTGTCCCCATCAAACACTCCCAGGACAGGTACAGCAAGGGGTTAGATACAGAGTAAAGCTCCCTCTTCACTGTCCCCATCAAACACTCCCAGGACAGGTACAGCACGGGGTTAGATACGGAGTAAAGCTCCCTCGACACTGTCCCCATCAGACACTCCCAGGACAGGTACAGCACGGGGTTAGATACAGAGTAAAGCTCCCTCTACACTGTCCCCATCAAACACTCCCAGGAAAGGTACAGCACGGGGTTAGATACAGAGTAAAGCTCCCTCTACACTGTCCCCATCAAACACTCCCAGGACAGGTACAGCACGGGGATAGATACAGAGTAAAGCTCCCTCGACACTGTCCCCATCAAACACTCCCAGGACAGGTACAGCACGGGGTTAGATACAGAGTAAAGCTCCCTCGACACTGTCCCCATCAAACACTCCCAGGACAGGTACAGCACGGGGCTAGATACAGAGTAAAGCTCCCTCTACACTGTCCCCATCAAACACTCCCAGGACAGGTACAGCACGGGGTTAGATACAGAGTAAAGCTCCCTCGACACTGTCCCCATCAAACACTCCCAGGACAGGTACAGCACGGGGTTAGATACAGAGTAAAGCTCCCTCGACACTGTCCCCATCAAACACTCCCAGGACAGGTACAGCACGGGGTTAGATACAGAGTAAAGCTCCCTCTACAATGTCCCCATCAAACACTCCCAGGACAGGTACAGCACGGGGTTAGATGCAGAGTAAAGCTCCCTCGACACTGTCCCCATCAAACACTCCCAGGACAGGTACAGCACGGGGCTAGATACAGAGTAAAGCTCCCTCTACACTGTCCCCATCAAACACTCCCAGGACAGGTACAGCACGGGGTTAGGTACAGAGTAAAGCTCCCTCTACACTGTCCCCATCAAACACTCCCTGGACAGGTACAGCACGGGGTTAGATACAGAGTAAAGCACCCTCTACACTGACCCCATCAAACACTCCCAAGACAGGTACAGCACGGGGATAGATACAGAGTAAAGCTCCCTCTACACTGTCCCCATCAAACACTCCCAGGACAGGTACAGCACGGGGTTAGATACAGAGTAAAGCTCCCTCTAGACTGTCCCCATCAAACACTCCCAGGACAGGGACAGCACGGGGTTAGATACAGAGTAAAGCTCCCTCTACACTGTCACCATCAAACACTCCCAGGACAGGTACAGCACGGGGTTAGATACAGAGTAAAGCTCCCTCGACACTGTCCCCATCAAACACTCCCAGGACAGGTACAGCACGGGGTTAGATATAGAGTAAAGCTCCCTCTACACTGACCCCATCAAACACTCCCAGGACAGGTACAGCACGGGGTTAGATACAGAGTAAAGCTCCCTCTACACTGTCCCCATCAAACACTCCCAGGACAGGTACAGCATGGGGTTAGATACAGAGTAAAGCTCCCTCTTCACTGTCCCCATCAAACACTCCCAGGACAGGTACAGCACGGGGTTAGAGACAGAGTAAAGCTCCCTCTACACTGTCCCCATCAAACACTCCCAGGACAGGTACAGCACGGGGTTAGATACAGAGTAAAGCTCCCTCGACACTGTCCCCATCAAACACTCCCAGGACAGGTACAGCACGGGGTTAGATACAGAGTAAAGCTCCCTCGACACTGTCCCCATCAAACACTCCCAGGACAGGTACAGCACGGGGTTAGATACAGAGTAAAGCTCCCTCTACACTGTCCCCCATCAAACGCTCCCAGGACAGGTACAGCACGGGGTTAGATACAGAGTAAAGCTCCCTCTACACTGTCCCCATCAAACACTCCCAGGACAGGTACAGCACGGGGTTAGATACAGAGTAAAGCTCCCTCGACACTGTCCCCATCAAACACTCCCAGGACAGGTACAGCACGGGGTTAGATACAGAGTAAAGCTCCCTCGACACTGTCCCCATCAAACACTCCCAGGACAGGTACAGCACGGGGTTAGATACAGAGTAAAGCTCCCTCTACACTGTCCCCATCAAACACTCCCAGGACAGGGACAGCACGGGATTAGATACAGAGTAAAGCTCCCTCCACACTGTCCCCATCAAACACTCCCAGGACAGGTACAGCACAGGGTTAGATACAGAGTAAAGCTCCCTCTACACTGTCCCCATCAAACACTCCCAGGACAGGTAGAGCACGGGGTTAGATACAGAGTAAAGCTCCCTCTACACTGTCCCCATCAAACACTCCCAGGACAGGTACAGCACGGGGTTAGATACAGAGTAAAGCTCCCTCTACACTGTCCCCATCAAACACTCCCAGGACAGGTACAGCACGGGGTTAGATACAGAGTAAAGCTCCCTCGACACTGTCCCCATCAAACACTCCCAGGACAGGTACAGCACGGGGTTAGATACAGAGTAAAGCTCCCTCTTCACTGTCCCCATCAAACACTCCCAGGACAGGTACAGCACGGGGTTAGAGACAGAGTAAAGCTCCCTCTACACTGTCCCCATCAAACACTCCCAGGACAGGTACAGCACGGGGTTAGATACAGAGTAAAGCTCCCTCGACACTGTCCCCATCAAACACTCCCAGGACAGGTACAGCACGGGGTTAGATACAGAGTAAAGCTCCCTCTTCACTGTCCCCATCAAACACTCCCAGGACAGGTACAGCACGGGGTTAGAGACAGAGTAAAGCTCCCTCTACACTGTCCCCATCAAACACTCCCAGGACAGGTACAGCACGGGGTTAGATACAGAGTAAAGCTCCCTCGACACTGTCCCCATCAAACACTCCCAGGACAGGTACAGCACGGGGTTAGATACAGAGTAAAGCTCCCTCGACACTGTCCCCATCAAACACTCCCAGGACAGGTACAGCACGGGGTTAGATACAGAGTAAAGCTCCCTCTACACTGTCCCCCATCAAACGCTCCCAGGACAGGTACAGCACGGGGTTAGATACAGAGTAAAGCTCCCTCTACACTGTCCCCATCAAACACTCCCAGGACAGGTACAGCACGGGGTTAGATACAGAGTAAAGCTCCCTCGACACTGTCCCCATCAAACACTCCCAGGACAGGTACAGCACGGGGTTAGATACGGAGTAAAGCTCCCTCGACACTGTCCCCATCAAACACTCCCAGGACAGGTACAGCACGGGGTTAGATACAGAGTAAAGCTCCCTCTACACTGTCCCCATCAAACACTCCCAGGACAGGGACAGCACGGGATTAGATACAGAGAAAAGCTCCCTCCACACTGTCCCCATCAAACACTCCCAGGACAGGTACAGCACGGGGTTAGATACAGAGTAAAGCTCCCTCTACACTGTCCCCATCAAACACTCCCAGGACAGGTACAGCACGGGGTTAGATACAGAGTAAAGCTCCCTCGACACTGTCCCCATCAAACACTCCCAGGACAGGTACAGCACGGGGTTAGATACAGAGTAAAGCTCCCTCGACACTGTCCCCATCAAACACTCCCAGGACAGGTACTGCACGGGGTTAGATACAGAGTAAAGCTCCCTCTACACTGTCCCCCATCAAACACTCCCAGGACAGGTACAGCACGGGGTTAGATACAGAGTAAAGCTCCCTCTACACTGTCCCCATCAAACACTCCCAGGACAGGTACAGCATGGGGTTAGATACAGAGTAAAGCTCCCTCTACACTGTCCCCATCAAACACTCCCAGGACAGGTACAGCACGGGGGTTGGATACAGAGTAAAGCTCCCTCCACAATGTCCTCATCAAACACTCCCAGGACAGGTACAGCACGGGGTTAGATACAGAGTAAACTCCCTCTACACTGTCCCCCATCAAACACTCCCAGGACAGGTACAGCACGGGGTTAGATACAGAGTAAAGCTCCCTCTACACTGTCCCCATCAAACACTCCCAGGACAGGTACAGCACGGGGTTAGATACAGAATAAAGCTCCCTCTGTACTGTCCCCATCAAACACTCCTAGGCCAGGTACAGCACGGGGTTAGATACAGAGTAAACTCCCTCTACACTGTCCCCATCAAACACTCCCAGGACAGGCACAGCACGGGGTTAGATACAGAGTAAAGCTCCCTCTACACTGTCCCCATCAAACACTCCCAGGACAGGCACAGCACGGGGCTAGATACAGAGTAAAGCTCCCTCTACACTGTCCCCATCAAACACCCCGAGGACAGGTACAGCACGGGGTTAGATACAGAATAAAGCTCCCTCTACACTGTCCCCATCAAACACTCCCAGGACAGGTACAGCACGGGGTTAGATACATAGTAAAGCTCCCACTACACTGTCCCCATCAAACACTCCCAGGACAGGTACAGCACGGGGTTAGATACAAAGTAAACTACCTCTACACTGTCCCCATCAAACACACGCAGGACAGGTACAGCACGCGGTTAGATACAGAGTAAGCTCCCTCTACACTGTCCCCATCAAACACTCCCAGGACAGGTACAGCACAGGGTTAGATACAGAGTAAATCTCCCTCTACACTGTCCCCATCAAACACTCCCAGGACAGGTACAGCACGGGGTTAGAGACAGAGTAAAGCTCCCTCTACACTGTCCCCATCAAACACTCCCAGGACAGGTACAGCACGGGGTTAGATACAGAGTAAAGCTCCCTCGACACTGTCCCCATCAAACACTCCCAGGACAGGTACAGCACGGGGTTAGATACAGAGTAAAGCTCCCTCGACACTGTCCCCATCAAACACTCCCAGGACAGGTACAGCACGGGGTTAGATACAGAGTAAAGCTCCCTCTACACTGTCCCCCATCAAACGCTCCCAGGACAGGTACAGCACGGGGTTAGATACAGAGTAAAGCTCCCTCTACACTGTCCCCATCAAACACTCCCAGGACAGGTACAGCACGGGGTTAGATACAGAGTAAAGCTCCCTCGACACTGTCCCCATCAAACACTCCCAGGACAGGTACAGCACGGGGTTAGATACAGAGTAAAGCTCCCTCGACACTGTCCCCATCAAACACTCCCAGGACAGGTACAGCACGGGGTTAGATACAGAGTAAAGCTCCCTCTACACTGTCCCCATCAAACACTCCCAGGACAGGGACAGCACGGGATTAGATACAGAGTAAAGCTCCCTCCACACTGTCCCCATCAAACACTCCCAGGACAGGTACAGCACGGGGTTAGATACAGAGTAAAGCTCCCTCTACACTGTCCCCATCAAACACTCCCAGGACAGGTAGAGCACGGGGTTAGATACAGAGTAAAGCTCCCTCTACACTGTCCCCATCAAACACTCCCAGGACAGGTACAGCACGGGGTTAGATACAGAGTAAAGCTCCCTCTACACTGTCCCCATCAAACACTCCCAGGACAGGTACAGCACGGGGTTAGATACAGAGTAAAGCTCCCTCGACACTGTCCCCATCAAACACTCCCAGGACAGGTACAGCACGGGGTTAGATACAGAGTAAAGCTCCCTCTTCACTGTCCCCATCAAACACTCCCAGGACAGGTACAGCACGGGGTTAGAGACAGAGTAAAGCTCCCTCTACACTGTCCCCATCAAACACTCCCAGGACAGGTACAGCACGGGGTTAGATACAGAGTAAAGCTCCCTCGACACTGTCCCCATCAAACACTCCCAGGACAGGTACAGCACGGGGTTAGATACAGAGTAAAGCTCCCTCTTCACTGTCCCCATCAAACACTCCCAGGACAGGTACAGCACGGGGTTAGAGACAGAGTAAAGCTCCCTCTACACTGTCCCCATCAAACACTCCCAGGACAGGTACAGCACGGGGTTAGATACAGAGTAAAGCTCCCTCGACACTGTCCCCATCAAACACTCCCAGGACAGGTACAGCACGGGGTTAGATACAGAGTAAAGCTCCCTCGACACTGTCCCCATCAAACACTCCCAGGACAGGTACAGCACGGGGTTCGATACAGAGTAAAGCTCCCTCTACACTGTCCCCCATCAAACGCTCCCAGGACAGGTACAGCACGGGGTTAGATACAGAGTAAAGCTCCCTCTACACTGTCCCCATCAAACACTCCCAGGACAGGTACAGCACGGGGTTAGATACAGAGTAAAGCTCCCTCGACACTGTCCCCATCAAACACTCCCAGGACAGGTACAGCACGGGGTTAGATACGGAGTAAAGCTCCCTCGACACTGTCCCCATCAAACACTCCCAGGACAGGTACAGCACGGGGTTAGATACAGAGTAAAGCTCCCTCTACACTGTCCCCATCAAACACTCCCAGGACAGGGACAGCACGGGATTAGATACAGAGAAAAGCTCCCTCCACACTGTCCCCATCAAACACTCCCAGGACAGGTACAGCACGGGGTTAGATACAGAGTAAAGCTCCCTCTACACTGTCCCCATCAAACACTCCCAGGACAGGTACAGCACGGGGTTAGATACAGAGTAAAGCTCCCTCGACACTGTCCCCATCAAACACTCCCAGGACAGGTACAGCACGGGGTTAGATACAGAGTAAAGCTCCCTCGACACTGTCCCCATCAAACACTCCCAGGACAGGTACTGCACGGGGTTAGATACAGAGTAAAGCTCCCTCTACACTGTCCCCCATCAAACACTCCCAGGACAGGTACAGCACGGGGTTAGATACAGAGTAAAGCTCCCTCTACACTGTCCCCATCAAACACTCCCAGGACAGGTACAGCATGGGGTTAGATACAGAGTAAAGCTCCCTCTACACTGTCCCCATCAAACACTCCCAGGACAGGTACAGCACGGGGGTTGGATACAGAGTAAAGCTCCCTCCACAATGTCCTCATCAAACACTCCCAGGACAGGTACAGCACGGGGTTAGATACAGAGTAAACTCCCTCTACACTGTCCCCCATCAAACACTCCCAGGACAGGTACAGCACGGGGTTAGATACAGAGTAAAGCTCCCTCTACACTGTCCCCATCAAACACTCCCAGGACAGGTACAGCACGGGGTTAGATACAGAATAAAGCTCCCTCTGTACTGTCCCCATCAAACACTCCTAGGCCAGGTACAGCACGGGGTTAGATACAGAGTAAACTCCCTCTACACTGTCCCCATCAAACACTCCCAGGACAGGCACAGCACGGGGTTAGATACAGAGTAAAGCTCCCTCTACACTGTCCCCATCAAACACTCCCAGGACAGGCACAGCACGGGGCTAGATACAGAGTAAAGCTCCCTCTACACTGTCCCCATCAAACACCCCGAGGACAGGTACAGCACGGGGTTAGATACAGAATAAAGCTCCCTCTACACTGTCCCCATCAAACACTCCCAGGACAGGTACAGCACGGGGTTAGATACAAAGTAAACTACCTCTACACTGTCCCCATCAAACACACGCAGGACAGGTACAGCACGCGGTTAGATACAGAGTAAGCTCCCTCTACACTGTCCCCATCAAACACTCCCAGGACAGGTACAGCACAGGGTTAGATACAGAGTAAATCTCCCTCTACACTGTCCCGATCAAACATTCCCAGGACAGGTACAGCAGATGGTCAGATACCGAGTAAAGCTCCCTCTACACTGTCCCCATCAAACACTCCCAGGACAGGTACAGCACGGGGTTAGATATAGAGTAAAGCTCCCTCTACACTGACCCCATCAAACACTCCCAGGACAGGTACAGCACGGGGATAGATACAGAGTAAAGCTCCCTCTACACTGTCCCCATCAAACACTCCCAGGACAGGTACAGCACGGGGTTAGATACAGAGTAACGCTCCCTCTACACTGTCCCCATCAAACACTCCCAGGACAGGTACAGCACGGGGTTAGATACAGAGTAAAGCTCCCTCTTCACTGTCCCCATCAAACACTCCCAGGACAGGTACAGCACGGGGTTAGAGACAGAGTAAAGCTCCCTCTTCACTGTCCCCATCAAACACTCCCAGGACAGGTACAGCACGGGGTTAGATACAGAGTAAAGCTCCCTCGACACTGTCCCCATCAAACACTCCCAGGACAGGTACAGCACGGGGTTAGATACAGAGTAAAGCTCCCTCGACACTGTCCCCATCAAACACTCCCAGGACAGGTACAGCACGGGGTTAGATACAGAGTAAAGCTCCCTCTACACTGTCCCCCATCAAACGCTCCCAGGACAGGTACAGCACGGGGTTAGATACAGAGTAAAGCTCCCTCTACACTGTCCCCATCAAACACTCCCAGGACAGGTACAGCACGGGGTTAGATACAGAGTAAAGCTCCCTCGACACTGTCCCCATCAAACACTCCCAGGACAGGTACAGCACGGGGTTAGATACGGAGTAAAGCTCCCTCGACACTGTCCCCATCAAACACTCCCAGGACAGGTACAGCACGGGGTTAGATACAGAGTAAAGCTCCCTCTACACTGTCCCCATCAAACACTCCCAGGACAGGTACAGCACGGGGTTAGATACAGAGTAAAGCTCCCTCTACACTGTCCCCATCAAACACTCCCAGGACAGGTACAGCACGGGGATAGATACAGAGTAAAGCTCCCTCGACACTGTCACCATCAAACACTCCCAGGACAGGTACAGCACGGGGTTAGATACAGAGTAAAGCTCCCTCGACACTGTCCCCATGAAACACTCCCAGGACAGGTACAGCACGGGGCTAGATACAGAGTAAAGCTCCCTCTACACTGTCCCCATCAAACACTCCCAGGACAGGTACAGCACGGGGTTAGATACAGAGTAAAGCTCCCTCGACACTGTCCCCATCAAACACTCCCAGGACAGGTACAGCACGGGGTTAGATACAGAGTAAAGCTCCCTCGACACTGTCCCCATCAAACACTCCCAGGACAGGTACAGCACGGGGTTAGATACAGAGTAAAGCTCCCTCTACACTGTCCCCATCAAACACTCCCAGGACAGGTACAGCACGGGGTTAGATGCAGAGTAAAGCTCCCTCGACACTGTCCCCATCAAACACTCCCAGGACAGGTACAGCACGGGGCTAGATACAGAGTAAAGCTCCCTCGACACTGTCCCCATCAAACACTCCCAGGACAGGTACAGCACGGGGTTAGATACGGAGTAAAGCTCCCTCGACACTGTCCCCATCAAACACTCCCAGGACAGGTACAGCACGGGGTTAGATACAGAGTAAAGCTCCCTCTACACTGTCCCCATCAAACACTCCCAGGACAGGTACAGCACGGGGTTAGATACAGAGTAAAGCTCCCTCTACACTGTCCCCATCAAACACTCCCAGGACAGGTACAGCACGGGGATAGATACAGAGTAAAGCTCCCTCGACACTGTCACCATCAAACACTCCCAGGACAGGTACAGCACGGGGTTAGATACAGAGTAAAGCTCCCTCGACACTGTCCCCATGAAACACTCCCAGGACAGGTACAGCACGGGGCTAGATACAGAGTAAAGCTCCCTCTACACTGTCCCCATCAAACACTCCCAGGACAGGTACAGCACGGGGTTAGATACAGAGTAAAGCTCCCTCGACACTGTCCCCATCAAACACTCCCAGGACAGGTACAGCACGGGGTTAGATACAGAGTAAAGCTCCCTCGACACTGTCCCCATCAAACACTCCCAGGACAGGTACAGCACGGGGTTAGATACAGAGTAAAGCTCCCTCTACACTGTCCCCATCAAACACTCCCAGGACAGGTACAGCACGGGGTTAGATGCAGAGTAAAGCTCCCTCGACACTGTCCCCATCAAACACTCCCAGGACAGGTACAGCACGGGGCTAGATACAGAGTAAAGCTCCCTCTACACTGTCCCCATCAAACACTCCCAGGACAGGTACAGCACGGGGTTAGGTACAGAGTAAAGCTCCCTCTACACTGTCCCCATCAAACACTCCCTGGACAGGTACAGCACGGGGTTAGATACAGAGTAAAGCACCCTCTACACTGTCCCCATCAAACACTCCTAGGACAGGTACAGCACGGGGATAGATACAGAGTAAAGCTCCCTCTACACTGTCCCCATCAAACACTCCCAGGACAGGTACAGCACGGGGTTAGATACAGAGTAAAGCTCCCTCTAGACTGTCCCCATCAAACACTCCCAGGACAGGGACAGCACGGGGTTAGATACAGAGTAATGCTCCCTCTACACTGTCACCATCAAACACTCCCAGGACAGGTACAGCACGGGGTTAGATACAGAGTAAAGCTCCCTCTACACTGTCCCCATCAAACACTCCCAGGACAGGTACAGCACGGGGTTAGATATAGAGTAAAGCTCCCTCTACACTGACCCCATCAAACACTCCCAGGACAGGTACAGCACGGGGATAGATACAGAGTAAAGCTCCCTCTGCACTGTCCCCATCAAACACTCCCAGGACAGGTACAGCACGGGGTTAGATACAGAGTAAAGCTCCCTCTACACTGTCCCCATCAAACACTCCCAGGACAGGTACAGCATGGGGTTAGATACAGAGTAAAGCTCCCTCTTCACTGTCCCCATCAAACACTCCCAGGACAGGTACAGCACGGGGTTAGAGACAGAGTAAAGCTCCCTCTACACTGTCCCCATCAAACACTCCCAGGACAGGTACAGCACGGGGTTAGATACAGAGTAAAGCTCCCTCGACACTGTCCCCATCAAACACTCCCAGGACAGGTACAGCACGGGGTTAGATACAGAGTAAAGCTCCCTCTACACTGTCCCCCATCAAACGCTCCCAGGACAGGTACAGCACGGGGTTAGATACAGAGTAAAGCTCCCTCTACACTGTCCCCATCAAACACTCCCAGGACAGGTACAGCACGGGGTTAGGTACAGAGTAAAGCTCCCTCTACACTGTCCCCATCAAACACTCCCTGGACAGGTACAGCACGGGGTTAGATACAGAGTAAATCTCCCTCTACACTGTCCCGATCAAACATTCCCAGGACAGGTACAGCACGGGGTTAGATACAGAGTAAAGCTCCCTCTAGACTGTCCCCATCAAACACTCCCAGGACAGGGACAGCACGGGGTTAGATACAGAGTAATGCTCCCTCTACATTGTCACCATCAAACACTCCCAGGACAGGTACAGCACGGGGTTAGATACAGAGTAAAGCTCCCTCTACACTGTCCCCATCAAACACTCCCAGGACAGGTACAGCACGGGGTTAGATATAGAGTAAAGCTCCCTCTACACTGACCCCATCAAACACTCCCAGGACAGGTACAGCACGGGGATAGATACAGAGTAAAGCTCCCTCTACACTGTCCCCATCAAACACTCCCAGGACAGGTACAGCACGGGGTTAGATACAGAGTAAAGCTCCCTCTACACTGTCCCCATCAAACACTCCCAGGACAGGTACAGCATGGGGTTAGATACAGAGTAAAGCTCCCTCTTCACTGTCCCCATCAAACACTCCCAGGACAGGTACAGCACGGGGTTAGAGACAGAGTAAAGCTCCCTCTACACTGTCCCCATCAAACACTCCCAGGACAGGTACAGCACGGGGTTAGATACAGAGTAAAGCTCCCTCGACACTGTCCCCATCAAACACTCCCAGGACAGGTACAGCACGGGGTTAGATACAGAGTAAAGCTCCCTCTACACTGTCCCCCATCAAACGCTCCCAGGACAGGTACAGCACGGGGTTAGATACAGAGTAAAGCTCCCTCTACACTGTCCCCATCAAACACTCCCAGGACAGGTACAGCACGGGGTTAGGTACAGAGTAAAGCTCCCTCTACACTGTCCCCATCAAACACTCCCTGGACAGGTACAGCACGGGGTTAGATACAGAGTAAATCTCCCTCTACACTGTCCCGATCAAACATTCCCAGGACAGGTACAGCACGGGGTTAGATATAGAGTAAAGCTCCCTCTACACTGACCCCATCAAACACTCCCAGGACAGGTACAGCACGGGGATAGATACAGAGTAAAGCTCCCTCTACACTGTCCCCATCAAACACTCCCAGGACAGGTACAGCACGGGGTTAGATACAGAGTAAAGCACCCTCTACACTGTCCCCATCAAACACTCCCAGGACAGGTACAGCACGGGGTTAGATACAAAGTAAACTACCTCTACACTGTCCCCATCAAACACACCCAGGACAGGTACAGCACGCGGTTAGATACAGAGTAAGCTCCCTCTACACTGTCCCCATCAAACACTCCCAGGACAGGTACAGCACGGGGTTAGATACAGAGTAAATCTCCCTCTACACTGTCCCGATCAAACATTCCCAGGACAGGTACAGCAGATGGTCAGATACCGAGTAAAGCTCCCTCTACACTGTCCCCATCAAACACTCCCAGGACAGGTACAGCACGGGGTTAGATATAGAGTAAAGCTCCCTCTACACTGACCCCATCAAACACTCCCAGGACAGGTCCAGCACGGGGATAGATACAGAGTAAAGCTCCCTCTACACTGTCCCCATCAAACACTCCCAGGACAGGTACAGCACGGGGTTAGATACAGAGTAACGCTCCCTCTACACTGTCCCCATCAAACACTCCCAGGACAGGTACAGCAAGGGGTTAGATACAGAGTAAAGCTCCCTCTTCACTGTCCCCATCAAACACTCCCAGGACAGGTACAGCACGGGGTTAGAGACAGAGTAAAGCTCCCTCTTCACTGTCCCCATCAAACACTCCCAGGACAGGTACAGCACGGGGTTAGATACAGAGTAAAGCTCCCTCGACACTGTCCCCATCAAACACTCCCAGGACAGGTACAGCACGGGGTTAGATACAGAGTAAAGCTCCCTCGACACTGTCCCCATCAAACACTCCCAGGACAGGTACAGCACGGGGTTAGATACAGAGTAAAGCTCCCTCTACACTGTCCCCCATCAAACGCTCCCAGGACAGGTACAGCACGGGGTTAGATACAGAGTAAAGCTCCCTCTACACTGTCCCCATCAAACACTCCCAGGACAGGTACAGCACGGGGTTAGATACAGAGTAAAGCTCCCTCGACACTGTCCCCATCAAACACTCCCAGGACAGGTACAGCACGGGGTTAGATACGGAGTAAAGCTCCCTCGACACTGTCCCCATCAAACACTCCCAGGACAGGTACAGCACGGGGTTAGATACAGAGTAAAGCTCCCTCTACACTGTCCCCATCAAACACTCCCAGGACAGGTACAGCACGGGGTTAGATACAGAGTAAAGCTCCCTCTACACTGTCCCCATCAAACACTCCCAGGACAGGTACAGCAGATGGTCAGATACCGAGTAAAGCTCCCTCTACACTGTCCCCATCAAACACTCCCAGGACAGGTACAGCACGGGGTTAGATACAGAGTACAGCTCCCTCTACACTGTCCCCATCAAACACTCCCAGGACAGGTACAGCACGGGGTTAGATACAGAGTAAAGCTCCCTCGACACTGTCCCCATCAAACACTCCCAGGACAGGTACAGCACGGGGTTAGATACGGAGTAAAGCTCCCTCGACACTGTCCCCATCAATCACTCCCAGGACAGGTACAGCACGGGGTTAGATACAGAGTAAAGCTCCCTCTACACTGTCCCCATCAAACACTCCCAGGACAGGTACAGCACGGGCTTAGATGCAGAGTAAAGCTCCCTCGACACTGTCCCCATCAAACACTCCCAGGACAGGTACAGCACGGGGCTAGATACAGAGTAAAGCTCCCTCTACACTGTCCCCATCAAACACTCCCAGGACAGGTACAGCACGGGGTTAGGTACAGAGTAAAGCTCCCTCTACACTGTCCCCATCAAACACTCCCTGGACAGGTACAGCACGGGGTTAGATACAGAGTAAAGCACCCTCTACACTGTCCCCATCAAACACTCCTAGGACAGGTACAGCACGGGGATAGATACAGGGTAAAGCTCCCTCTACACTGTCCCCATCAAACACTCCCAGGACAGGTACAGCACGGGGTTAGATACAGAGTAAAGCTCCCTCTAGACTGTCCCCATCAAACACTCCCAGGACAGGGACAGCACGGGGTTAGATACAGAGTAAAGCTCCCTCTACACTGTCCCCATCAAACACTCCCAGGACAGGTACAGCACGGGGTTAGATATAGAGTAAAGCTCCCTCTACACTGACCCCATCAAACACTCCCAGGACAGGTACAGCACGGGGATAGATACAGAGTAAAGCTCCCTCTACACTGTCCCCATCAAACACTCCCAGGACAGGTACAGCACGCGGTTAGATACAGAGTAAGCTACCTCTACACTGTCCCCATCAAACACTCCCAGGACAGGTACAGCACGGGGTTAGATACAGAGTAAATCTCCCTCTACACTGTCCCCATCAAACACTCCCAGGACAGGTACAGCACGGGGTTAGATACAGAGTAACGCTCCCTCTACACTGTCCCCATCAAACACTCCCAGGACAGGTACAGCACGGGGTTAGATACAGAGTAAAGCTCCCTCTACACTGTCCCCATCAAACATTCCCAGGCCAGGTACAGCAGATGGTCAGATACCGAGTAAAGCTCCCTCTACACTGTCCCCATCAAACACTCCCAGGACAGGTACAGCACGGGGTTAGATACAGAGTAAAGCTCCCTCTACACTGTCCCCATCAAACACTCCCAGGACAGGTACAGCACGGGGTTAGATACAGAGTAAATCTCCCTCGACACTGTCCCCATCAAACACTCCCAGGACAGGTACAGCACGGGGTTAGATACGGAGTAAAGCTCCCTCGACACTGTCCCCATCAATCACTCCCAGGACAGGTACAGCACGGGGTTAGATACAGAGTAAAGCTCCCTCTACACTGTCCCCATCAAACACTCCCAGGACAGGTACAGCACGGGGTTAGATACAGAGTAAAGCTCCCTCTACACTGTCCCCATCAAACACTCCCAGGACAGTTACAGCACGGGGATAGATACAGAGTAAAGCTCCCTCGACACTGTCACCATCAAACACTCCCAGGACAGGTACAGCACGGGGTTAGATACAGAGTAAAGCTCCCTCGACACTGTCCCCATGAAACACTCCCAGGACAGGTACAGCACGGGGCTAGATACAGAGTAAAGCTCCCTCTACACTGTCCCCATCAAACACTCCCAGGACAGGTACAGCACGGGGTTAGATACAGAGTAAAGCTCCCTCGACACTGTCCCCATCAAACACTCCCAGGACAGGTACAGCACGGGGTTAGATACAGAGTAAAGCTCCCTCGACACTGTCCCCATCAAACACTCCCAGGACAGGTACAGCACGGGGTTAGATACAGAGTAAAGCTCCCTCGACACTGTCCCCATCAAACACTCCCAGGACAGGTACAGCACGGGGTTAGATACAGAGTAAAGCTCCCTCGACACTGTCCCCATCAAACACTCCCAGGACAGGTACAGCACGGGGTTAGATGCAGAGTAAAGCTCCCTCGACACTGTCCCCATCAAACACTCCCAGGACAGGTACAGCACGGGGCTAGATACAGAGTAAAGCTCCCTCTACACTGTCCCCATCAAACACTCCCAGGACAGGTACAGCACGGGGTTAG
Organism: Scyliorhinus torazame; assembly: GCF_047496885.1. Lineage (NCBI taxonomy): Eukaryota > Metazoa > Chordata > Chondrichthyes > Carcharhiniformes > Scyliorhinidae > Scyliorhinus > Scyliorhinus torazame. The sequence continues at coordinate 143,028 of NW_027308203.1, forward strand.
GTACAGAGTAAAGCTCCCTCTACACTGTCCCCATCAAACACTCCCTGGACAGGTACAGCACGGGGTTAGATACAGAGTAAAGCACCCTCTACACTGTCCCCATCAAACACTCCTAGGACAGGTACAGCACGGGGATAGATACAGAGTAAAGCTCCCTCTACACTGTCCCCATCAAACACTCCCAGGACAGGTACAGCACGGGGTTAGATACAGAGTAAAGCTCCCTCGACACTGTCCCCATCAAACACTCCCAGGACAGGTACAGCACGGGGTTAGATACGGAGTAAAGCTCCCTCGACACTGTCCCCATCAATCACTCCCAGGACAGGTACAGCACGGGGTTAGATACAGAGTAAAGCTCCCTCTACACTGTCCCCATCAAACACTCCCAGGACAGGTACAGCACGGGGTTAGATACAGAGTAAAGCTCCCTCTACACTGTCCCCATCAAACACTCCCAGGACAGTTACAGCACGGGGATAGATACAGAGTAAAGCTCCCTCGACACTGTCACCATCAAACACTCCCAGGACAGGTACAGCACGGGGTTAGATACAGAGTAAAGCTCCCTCGACACTGTCCCCATGAAACACTCCCAGGACAGGTACAGCACGGGGCTAGATACAGAGTAAAGCTCCCTCTACACTGTCCCCATCAAACACTCCCAGGACAGGTACAGCACGGGGTTAGATACAGAGTAAAGCTCCCTCGACACTGTCCCCATCAAACACTCCCAGGACAGGTACAGCACGGGGTTAGATACAGAGTAAAGCTCCCTCGACACTGTCCCCATCAAACACTCCCAGGACAGGTACAGCACGGGGTTAGATACAGAGTAAAGCTCCCTCGACACTGTCCCCATCAAACACTCCCAGGACAGGTACAGCACGGGGTTAGATACAGAGTAAATCTCCCTCTACACTGTCCCGATCAAACATTCCCAGGACAGGTACAGCACGGGGTTAGATATAGAGTAAAGCTCCCTCTACACTGACCCCATCAAACACTCCCAGGACAGGTACAGCACGGGGATAGATACAGAGTAAAGCTCCCTCTACACTGTCCCCATCAAACACTCCCAGGACAGGTACAGCACGGGGTTAGATACAGAGTAAAGCACCCTCTACACTGTCCCCATCAAACACTCCCAGGACAGGTACAGCACGGGGTTAGATACAAAGTAAACTACCTCTACACTGTCCCCATCAAACACACCCAGGACAGGTACAGCACGCGGTTAGATACAGAGTAAGCTCCCTCTACACTGTCCCCATCAAACACTCCCAGGACAGGTACAGCACGGGGTTAGATACAGAGTAAATCTCCCTCTACACTGTCCCGATCAAACATTCCCAGGACAGGTACAGCAGATGGTCAGATACCGAGTAAAGCTCCCTCTACACTGTCCCCATCAAACACTCCCAGGACAGGTACAGCACGGGGTTAGATATAGAGTAAAGCTCCCTCTACACTGACCCCATCAAACACTCCCAGGACAGGTCCAGCACGGGGATAGATACAGAGTAAAGCTCCCTCTACACTGTCCCCATCAAACACTCCCAGGACAGGTACAGCACGGGGTTAGATACAGAGTAACGCTCCCTCTACACTGTCCCCATCAAACACTCCCAGGACAGGTACAGCAAGGGGTTAGATACAGAGTAAAGCTCCCTCTTCACTGTCCCCATCAAACACTCCCAGGACAGGTACAGCACGGGGTTAGAGACAGAGTAAAGCTCCCTCTTCACTGTCCCCATCAAACACTCCCAGGACAGGTACAGCACGGGGTTAGATACAGAGTAAAGCTCCCTCGACACTGTCCCCATCAAACACTCCCAGGACAGGTACAGCACGGGGTTAGATACAGAGTAAAGCTCCCTCGACACTGTCCCCATCAAACACTCCCAGGACAGGTACAGCACGGGGTTAGATACAGAGTAAAGCTCCCTCTACACTGTCCCCCATCAAACGCTCGCAGGACAGGTACAGCACGGGGTTAGATACAGAGTAAAGCTCCCTCTACACTGTCCCCATCAAACACTCCCAGGACAGGTACAGCACGGGGTTAGATACAGAGTAAAGCTCCCTCGACACTGTCCCCATCAAACACTCCCAGGACAGGTACAGCACGGGGTTAGATACGGAGTAAAGCTCCCTCGACACTGTCCCCATCAAACACTCCCAGGACAGGTACAGCACGGGGTTAGATACAGAGTAAAGCTCCCTCTACACTGTCCCCATCAAACACTCCCAGGACAGGTACAGCACGGGGTTAGATACAGAGTAAAGCTCCCTCTACACTGTCCCCATCAAACACTCCCAGGACAGGTACAGCAGATGGTCAGATACCGAGTAAAGCTCCCTCTACACTGTCCCCATCAAACACTCCCAGGACAGGTACAGCACGGGGTTAGATACAGAGTAAAGCTCCCTCTACACTGTCCCCATCAAACACTCCCAGGACAGGTACAGCACGGGGTTAGATACAGAGTAAAGCTCCCTCGACACTGTCCCCATCAAACACTCCCAGGACAGGTACAGCACGGGGTTAGATACGGAGTAAAGCTCCCTCGACACTGTCCCCATCAATCACTCCCAGGACAGGTACAGCACGGGGTTAGATACAGAGTAAAGCTCCCTCTACACTGTCCCCATCAAACACTCCCAGGACAGGTACAGCACGGGCTTAGATGCAGAGTAAAGCTCCCTCGACACTGTCCCCATCAAACACTCCCAGGACAGGTACAGCACGGGGCTAGATACAGAGTAAAGCTCCCTCTACACTGTCCCCATCAAACACTCCCAGGACAGGTACAGCACGGGGTTAGGTACAGAGTAAAGCTCCCTCTACACTGTCCCCATCAAACACTCCCTGGACAGGTACAGCACGGGGTTAGATACAGAGTAAAGCACCCTCTACACTGTCCCCATCAAACACTCCTAGGACAGGTACAGCACGGGGATAGATACAGGGTAAAGCTCCCTCTACACTGTCCCCATCAAACACTCCCAGGACAGGTACAGCACGGGGTTAGATACAGAGTAAAGCTCCCTCTAGACTGTCCCCATCAAACACTCCCAGGACAGGGACAGCACGGGGTTAGATACAGAGTAAAGCTCCCTCTACACTGTCCCCATCAAACACTCCCAGGACAGGTACAGCACGGGGTTAGATATAGAGTAAAGCTCCCTCTACACTGACCCCATCAAACACTCCCAGGACAGGTACAGCACGGGGATAGATACAGAGTAAAGCTCCCTCTACACTGTCCCCATCAAACACTCCCAGGACAGGTACAGCACGCGGTTAGATACAGAGTAAGCTACCTCTACACTGTCCCCATCAAACACTCCCAGGACAGGTACAGCACGGGGTTAGATACAGAGTAAATCTCCCTCTACACTGTCCCCATCAAACACTCCCAGGACAGGTACAGCACGGGGTTAGATACAGAGTAAAGCTCCCTCTACACTGTCCCCATCAAACACTCCCAGGACAGGTACAGCACGGGGTTAGATACAGAGTAAAGCTCCCTCTACACTGTCCCCATCAAACATTCCCAGGCCAGGTACAGCAGATGGTCAGATACCGAGTAAAGCTCCCTCTACACTGTCCCCATCAAACACTCCCAGGACAGGTACAGCACGGGGTTAGATACAGAGTAAAGCTCCCTCTACACTGTCCCCATCAAACACTCCCAGGACAGGTACAGCACGGGGTTAGATACAGAGTAAATCTCCCTCGACACTGTCCCCATCAAACACTCCCAGGACAGGTACAGCACGGGGTTAGATACGGAGTAAAGCTCCCTCGACACTGTCCCCATCAATCACTCCCAGGACAGGTACAGCACGGGGTTAGATACAGAGTAAAGCTCCCTCTACACTGTCCCCATCAAACACTCCCAGGACAGGTACAGCACGGGGTTAGATACAGAGTAAAGCTCCCTCTACACTGTCCCCATCAAACACTCCCAGGACAGTTACAGCACGGGGATAGATACAGAGTAAAGCTCCCTCGACACTGTCACCATCAAACACTCCCAGGACAGGTACAGCACGGGGTTAGATACAGAGTAAAGCTCCCTCGACACTGTCCCCATGAAACACTCCCAGGACAGGTACAGCACGGGGCTAGATACAGAGTAAAGCTCCCTCTACACTGTCCCCATCAAACACTCCCAGGACAGGTACAGCACGGGGTTAGATACAGAGTAAAGCTCCCTCGACACTGTCCCCATCAAACACTCCCAGGACAGGTACAGCACGGGGTTAGATACAGAGTAAAGCTCCCTCGACACTGTCCCCATCAAACACTCCCAGGACAGGTACAGCACGGGGTTAGATACAGAGTAAAGCTCCCTCGACACTGTCCCCATCAAACACTCCCAGGACAGGTACAGCACGGGGTTAGATGCAGAGTAAAGCTCCCTCGACACTGTCCCCATCAAACACTCCCAGGACAGGTACAGCACGGGGCTAGATACAGAGTAAAGCTCCCTCTACACTGTCCCCATCAAACACTCCCAGGACAGGTACAGCACGGGGTTAGGTACAGAGTAAAGCTCCCTCTACACTGTCCCCATCAAACACTCCCTGGACAGGTACAGCACGGGGTTAGATACAGAGTAAAGCACCCTCTACACTGTCCCCATCAAACACTCCTAGGACAGGTACAGCACGGGGATAGATACAGAGTAAAGCTCCCTCTACACTGTCCCCATCAAACACTCCCAGGACAGGTACAGCACGGGGTTAGATACAGAGTAAAGCTCCCTCTAGACTGTCCCCATCAAACACTCCCAGGACAGGGACAGCACGGGGTTAGATACAGAGTAAAGCTCCCTCTACACTGTCACCATCAAACACTCCCAGGACAGGTACAGCACGGGGTTAGATACAGAGTAAAGCTCCCTCTACACTGTCCCCATCAAACACTCCCAGGACAGGTACAGCACGGGGTTAGATATAGAGTAAAGCTCCCTCTACACTGACCCCATCAAACACTCCCAGGACAGGTACAGCACGGGGATAGATACAGAGTAAAGCTCCCTCTACACTGTCCCCATCAAACACTCCCAGGACAGGTACAGCATGGGGTTAGATACAGAGTAAAGCTCCCTCTTCACTGTCCCCATCAAACACTCCCAGGACAGGTACAGCACGGGGTTAGAGACAGAGTAAAGCTCCCTCTACACTGTCCCCATCAAACACTCCCAGGACAGGTACAGCACGGGGTTAGATACAGAGTAAAGCTCCCTCGACACTGTCCCCATCAAACACTCCCAGGACAGGTACAGCACGGGGTTAGATACAGAGTAAAGCTCCCTCTACACTGTCCCCCATCAAACGCTCCCAGGACAGGTACAGCACGGGGTTAGATACAGAGTAAAGCTCCCTCTACACTGTCCCCATCAAACACTCCCAGGACAGGTACAGCACGGGGTTAGGTACAGAGTAAAGCTCCCTCTACACTGTCCCCATCAAACACTCCCTGGACAGGTACAGCACGGGGTTAGATACAGAGTAAATCTCCCTCTACACTGTCCCGATCAAACATTCCCAGGACAGGTACAGCAGATGGTCAGATACCGAGTAAAGCTCCCTCTACACTGTCCCCATCAAACACTCCCAGGACAGGTACAGCACGGGGTTAGATATTGAGTAAAGCTCCCTCTACACTGACCCCATCAAACACTCCCAGGACAGGTACAGCACGGGGATAGATACAGAGTAAAGCTCCCTCTACACTGTCCCCATCAAACACTCCCAGGACAGGTACAGCACGGGGTTAGATACAGAGTAAAGCTCCCTCTACACTGTCCCCATCAAATACTCCCAGGACAGGTACAGCACGGGGTTAGATACAGAGTAAAGCTCCCTCTTCACTGTCCCCATCAAACCCTCCCAGGACAGGTACAGCACGGGGTTAGAGACAGAGTAAAGCTCCCTCTTCACTGTCCCCATCAAACACTCCCAGGACAGGTACAGCACGGGGTTAGATACAGAGTAAAGCTCCCTCGACACTGTCCCCATCAAACACTCCCAGGACAGGTACAGCACGGGGTTAGATACAGAGTAAAGCTCCCTCTACACTGTCCCCCATCAAACGCTCCCAGGACAGGTACAGCACGGGGTTAGATACAGAGTAAAGCTCCCTCTACACTGTCCCCATCAAACACTCCCAGGACAGGTACAGCACGGGGTTAGATACAGAGTAAAGCTCCCTCGACACTGTCCCCATCAAACACTCCCAGGACAGGTACAGCACGGGGTTAGATACGGAGTAAAGCTCCCTCGACACTGTCCCCATCAAACACTCCCAGGACAGGTACAGCACGGGGTTAGATACAGAGTAAAGCTCCCTCTACACTGTCCCCATCAAACACTCCCAGGACAGGTACAGCACGGGGTTAGATACAGAGTAAAGCTCCCTCTACACTGTCCCCATCAAACACTCCCAGGACAGGTACAGCACGGGGATAGATACAGAGTAAAGCTCCCTCGACACTGTCACCATCAAACACTCCCAGGACAGGTACAGCACGGGGTTAGATACAGAGTAAAGCTCCCTCGACACTGTCCCCATGAAACACTCCCAGGACAGGTACAGCACGGGGCTAGATACAGAGTAAAGCTCCCTCTACACTGTCCCCATCAAACACTCCCAGGACAGGTACAGCACGGGGTTAGATACAGAGTAAAGCTCCCTCGACACTGTCCCCATCAAACACTCCCAGGACAGGTACAGCACGGGGTTAGATACAGAGTAAAGCTCCCTCGACACTGTCCCCATCAAACACTCCCAGGACAGGTACAGCACGGGGTTAGATACAGAGTAAAGCTCCCTCTACACTGTCCCCATCAAACACTCCCAGGACAGGTACAGCACGGGGTTAGATGCAGAGTAAAGCTCCCTCGACACTGTCCCCATCAAACACTCCCAGGACAGGTACAGCAGATGGTCAGATACCGAGTAAAGCTCCCTCTTCACTGTCCCCATCAAACACTCCCAGGACAGGTACAGCACGGGGTTAGAGACAGAGTAAAGCTCCCTCTTCACTGTCCCCATCAAACACTCCCAGGACAGGTACAGCACGGGGTTAGATACAGAGTAAAGCTCCCTCGACACTGTCCCCATCAAACACTCCCAGGACAGGTACAGCACGGGGTTAGATACAGAGTAAAGCTCCCTCGACACTGTCCCCATCAAACACTCCCAGGACAGGTACAGCACGGGGTTAGATACAGAGTAAAGCTCCCTCTACACTGTCCCCCATCAAACGCTCCCAGGACAGGTACAGCACGGGGTTAGATACAGAGTAAAGCTCCCTCTACACTGTCCCCATCAAACACTCCCAGGACAGGTACAGCACGGGGTTAGATACAGAGTAAAGCTCCCTCGACACTGTCCCCATCAAACACTCCCAGGACAGGTACAGCACGGGGTTAGATACGGAGTAAAGCTCCCTCGACACTGTCCCCATCAAACACTCCCAGGACAGGTACAGCACGGGGTTAGATACAGAGTAAAGCTCCCTCTACACTGTCCCCATCAAACACTCCCAGGACAGGTACAGCACGGGGTTAGATACAGAGTAAAGCTCCCTCTACACTGTCCCCATCAAACACTCCCAGGACAGGTACAGCACGGGGATAGATACAGAGTAAAGCTCCCTCGACACTGTCACCATCAAACACTCCCAGGACAGGTACAGCACGGGGTTAGATACAGAGTAAAGCTCCCTCGACACTGTCCCCATGAAACACTCCCAGGACAGGTACAGCACGGGGCTAGATACAGAGTAAAGCTCCCTCTACACTGTCCCCATCAAACACTCCCAGGACAGGTACAGCACGGGGTTAGATACAGAGTAAAGCTCCCTCGACACTGTCCCCATCAAACACTCCCAGGACAGGTACAGCACAGGGTTAGATACAGAGTAAAGCTCCCTCGACACTGTCCCCATCAAACACTCCCAGGACAGGTACAGCACGGGGTTAGATACAGAGTAAAGCTCCCTCTACACTGTCCCCATCAAACACTCCCAGGACAGGTACAGCACGGGGTTAGATGCAGAGTAAAGCTCCCTCGACACTGTCCCCATCAAACACTCCCAGGACAGGTACAGCACGGGGCTAGATACAGAGTAAAGCTCCCTCTACACTGTCCCCATCAAACACTCCCAGGACAGGTACAGCACGGGGTTAGGTACAGAGTAAAGCTCCCTCTACACTGTCCCCATCAAACACTCCCTGGACAGGTACAGCACGGGGTTAGATACAGAGTAAAGCACCCTCTACACTGTCCCCATCAAACACTCCTAGGACAGGTACAGCACGGGGATAGATACAGAGTAAAGCTCCCTCTACACTGTCCCCATCAAACACTCCCAGGACAGGTACAGCACGGGGTTAGATACAGAGTAAAGCTCCCTCTAGACTGTCCCCATCAAACACTCCCAGGACAGGGACAGCACGGGGTTAGATACAGAGTAAAGCTCCCTCTACACTGTCACCATCAAACACTCCCAGGACAGGTACAGCACGGGGTTAGATACAGAGTAAAGCTCCCTCTACACTGTCCCCATCAAACACTCCCAGGACAGGTACAGCACGGGGTTAGATATAGAGTAAAGCTCCCTCTACACTGACCCCATCAAACACTCCCAGGACAGGTACAGCACGGGGATAGATACAGAGTAAAGCTCCCTCTACACTGTCCCCATCAAACACTCCCAGGACAGGTACAGCACGGGGTTAGATACAGAGTAAAGCTCCCTCTACACTGTCCCCATCAAACACTCCCAGGACAGGTACAGCATGGGGTTAGATACAGAGTAAAGCTCCCTCTTCACTGTCCCCATCAAACACTCCCAGGACAGGTACAGCACGGGGTTAGAGACAGAGTAAATCTCCCTCTACACTGTCCCCATCAAACACTCCCAGGACAGGTACAGCACGGGGTTAGATACAGAGTAAAGCTCCCTCGACACTGTCCCCATCAAACACTCCCAGGACAGGTACAGCACGGGGTTAGATACAGAGTAAAGCTCCCTCTACACTGTCCCCCATCAAACGCTCCCAGGACAGGTACAGCACGGGGTTAGATACAGAGTAAAGCTCCCTCTACACTGTCCCCATCAAACACTCCCAGGACAGGTACAGCACGGGGTTAGATACAGAGTAAAGCTCCCTCGACACTGTCCCCATCAAACACTCCCAGGACAGGTACAGCACGGGGTTAGATACAGAGTAAAGCTCCCTCTACACTGTCCCCATCAAACACTCACAGGGCAGGTACAGCACGGGGTTAGATACAGAGTAAAGCTCCCTCTACACTCTCCCAATCAAACACTCCCAGGACAGGTACAGCACGGGGTTAGATACAGAGTAAAGCTCCCTCTACACTGTCCCCATCAAACACTCCCAGGACAGGTACAGCACGGGGTTAGATACAGAGTAAAGATCCC